>NW_021835640.1:22500-26039 GCF_006345805.1 Octopus sinensis
AAAGAAATAGGTATTTCGTCTGTCTGTGTACGTTTTGAGTTCAAAATCCGCCGAAGTCGACTTTGCCTTCATCCTTCGTGGGTCGATAAATTAAGTACCAGTTACGCACTGGGGTCGATATAATCGACTTATCTCTTTGTGTGTGCTTATTTGTCCCCTCTGTGTTTAGCCCCTTGTGGGCATAAAGAATATATGCTACTGTTGCTACTGGGGGTGGGGACAGTATTGTTGATACAGCTGCTGCTGCTGCTTCTATTAATGCTTCTACTTCCTCTCCTCCTCCTCTCCTTCATTTTCTTTTTTTTTCTTTCTCTACTACTACTACTACTACTACTACTACTACTACTACTATATACTACTAGTTACACTGACAATAAATGTGATTTGAACTTTACCTGCTCCCAGTTCTCTTTGATTTTTCAGCTTCGAACCAAAATCTCTTCCGGTGTGTTTATCATATCGTTGATACTAAGAAGAAGTTGTTATGCAGTGTTATATTAGCGGACACATTCGATATCAATGGCAGCATTTTCTCATGAATATCAAACAGCCAAGTCAATATCTTCTACTTTGAAATACACTGATTTCTTGGAAATATCGCTGAGCTTTGTTGAAACCCCTCAACATTTTCTGCAATGGAAAATTGAAAATGAAATTTAAGGAAATTTACATTCGCTTTCAGATAAATATTTAAATGCAAATTATATTTCAACTACTATTTCTAAATCTAGAAGTTAACTCCGAATTCTTATAGCATATATCAGTGGTTTTCAACCGGTTCCGCCAGTACAGTCCAGGGGTTCCGCAAGAAGTTACAAAAATGCTAAAATCTCCTGCGCAGATATGTGTGCATAAAACTATTAAAATTATTGCACAGAGGTTCCTCGAGCCAGTGGAATGTTTCCTTGGGGTTCCGCTCCAGCAAAAAGTTTGAAAAGCACTGGCATAGAGACTACTAAATGTGTTCAGTTCATCAGTTGTATCTCCTTGTTGTGTGGAGGCGCAATGGCCAGTGGTTAGGTCAGCGGACCGCGGTCATAGGATCGCGGTTTCGATTCCCAGACCGGGCGTTGTGAGTGTTTATTGAGCGAAAAAACCTAAAGCTCCACGAGGCTCCGGCAGGGGATGGTGGTGATCCTGCTGACTCTTTCACCACAACTTTCTCTCACTCTTACTTCCTGTTTCTCTTGTACCTGTACTTCAAAGGGCCGGCCTTGTCACTCTCTGTGTCACGCTGAATATCCCCAAAACTACGTTAAGGGTGCACGTCTGTGTGGAGTGCTCAGCCACTTGCACGTTAATTTCACGAGCAGTCTGTTCCGTTGATTCGGATCAACCGGAACCTTCGTCGTCGTAACCGACGGAGTGCTTCCACACTCCTTGTTGTACATCCTTAGCGTCTTCTAGTTTGTGGACTCAACTGAAACAGGCTGGCAAGCTGGCAGAATCGTCAGCAGGGCGGAGCGAAATGCTTAGCGTTATTTGCGTCGTTACCGTTCTGTGTTTTCAAATTACGCCAAGGTCGACTTTACCTTTCATTCTTTCGGGTCGATTAAATAAGTACCACCTCTTGTTTGTCTCCTCTATGTTTAGCCGCCTGTAGGCAATAAAGAAATAAATATTTGTTAAAAAAAAGTGAAGGTGCATGGCTTAGTGGTTAGGGTGTTGGACTCGTGATTGTAAGATTGTGGTTTCAATTCCTGGACCAGGCAATACATTGTGTTCTTGAGCAAAACACTTCATTTCACTCCAGAAACAGACTCTCTTAAATGCCTGGATGTGAAGGTTCATGGCTTAGTGGTTAGGGTGTTGGACTCGTGATTGTAAGATTGTGGTTTCAATTCCTGGACCGGGCGATGCGTTGTGTTCTTGAGCAAAACACTTCATTTCACTCCAGAAACAGACTCTCTTAAATGCCTGGATGTGAAGGTTCATGGCTTAGTGGTTAGGGTGTTGGACTCGTGATTGTAAGATTGTGGTTTCAATTCCTGGACCAGGCAATACATTGTGTTCTTGAGCAAAACACTTCATTTCACTCCAGAAACAGACTCTCTTAAATGCCTGGATGTGAAGGTTCATGGCTTAGTGGTTAGGGTGTTGGACTCGTGATTGTAAGATTGTGGTTTCAATTCCTGGACCAGGCAATACATTGTGTTCTTGAGCAAAACACTTCATTTCACTTCCAGAACAGACACTCTTAAATGCCTGGATGTGAGGTTCATGGCTTAGTGGTTAGGGTGTTGGACTCGTGATTGTAAGATTGTGGTTTCAGTTCCTGGACCAGGCAATACATTGTGTTCTTGAGCAAACACTTCATTTCACTCAGAAACAGACTCTCTTAATGCCTGGATGTGAAGGTTCATGGCTTAGTGGTTAGGGTGTTGGACTCGTGATTGTAAGATTGTGGTTTCAATTCCTGGACCAGGCAATACATTGTGTTCTTGAGCAAAACACTTCATTTCACTCCAGAAACAGACACTCTTAAATGCCTGGATGTGAAGGTTCATGGCTTAGTGGTTAGGGTGTTGGACTCGTGATTGTAAGATTGTGGTTTCAATTCCTGGACCAGGCAATACATTGTGTTCTTGAGCAAAACACTTCATTTCACTCCAGAAACAGACACTCTTAAATGCCTGGATGTGAAGGTTCATGGCTTAGTGGTTAGGGTGTTGGACTCGTGATTGTAAGATTGTGGTTTCAATTCCTGGGACCAGAGCAATACATTTGTTCTTGAGCAAAACACTTCATTCACTCCAGAAACAGACACTCTTAAATGCCTGGATGTGAAGGTTCATGGCTAGTGGTTAGGGTGTTGGACTCGTGATTGTAGATTGTGGTTCAATTTCTGGACCAGGCAAATACATGTGTTCTTGAGCAAAACACTTCATTTCACTCCAGAAACAGACACTCTTAAATGCCTGGATGTGAAGGTTCATGGCTTAGTGGTTAGGGTGTTGGACTCGTGATTGTAAGATTGTGGTTTCAATTCCTGGACCAGGCAATACATTGTGTTCTTGAGCAAAACACTTCATTTCACTCCAGAAACAGACACTCTTAAATGCCTGGATGTGAAGGTTCATGGCTTAGTGGTTAGGGTGTTGGACTCGTGATTGTAAGATTGTGGTTTCAATTCCTGGACCAGGCAATACATTGTGTTCTTGAGCAAAACACTTCATTTCACTCCAGAAACAGATACTCTTAAATGCCTGGATGTGAAGGTTCATGGCTTAGTGGTTGTTGGGTGGTGTTGGACTCGTGATTGTAAGATTGTGGTTTCAATTCCTGGACCAGGCAATACAATACATTGTGGTTCTGAGCAAAAAACACTTCATTTCACTCCAGAAACAGACACTCTTAAATGCTGGATGTGAAGGTCATGGCTTAGTGGTTGGTGTTGGACTCGTGATTGTAAGATTGTGGTTTCAATTCCTGGACCAGGCAATACATTGTGTTCTTGAGCAAACACTTCATTTCACTCCAGCAGAAAACAACACTCTTAAATGCCTGGATGTGAAGGTTCATGGCTTAGTGGTTAGGGT
>NW_021835641.1:0-7500 GCF_006345805.1 Octopus sinensis
AAGAGTAAAAGAGAGAGAGTAATAATATCTGACCAGCGAATCTTTTAGCTTTTATATATTTTACTTCTTTCAGTCATGAAACTGCGGCCATACTGGGGCACCGCCTTGAAGAAGTTTTAGTAGAATGAATCGACCCCGGGAATTATTTTCTTTTCTTAAGCCTGATATTTATTCTAACAGTGTCTTTTGCCGAACTTTTAAGTTACGGGGACGCAAACACACCAACACCGGTTGTCAAGCGGTGGTGGGCAACATAGGAAGCACTCCGTCGGTTACGACGACGAGGGTTCCGGTTGATCCGATCAACGGAACAGCCTGCTCGTGAAATTAACGTGTAAGTGGCTGAGCACTCCACAGACACGTGTACCCTTAACGTAGTTCTCGGGGATATTCAGCGTGACACAGAGAGTGACAAGGCCGGCCCCTTGAAATACAGGTACAACAGAAACAGGAAGTAAGAGTGAGGGAAAGTTGTGGTGAAAGAGTACAGCAGGGATCACCACCATCCCCTGTCGGAGCCTCGTGGAGCTTTTAGGTGTTTTCGCTCAATAAACACTCACAACGCCCGGTCTGGGAATCGAAACCGCGATCCTACGACAGCGAGTCCGCTGCCCTAACCACTGGGCCATTGCGCCTCCACAAGGTGGGCAACAAATACAGACGCAAACACACACACATGCATACAAACACACATATGTACATACATAGGAGGAGGAGACCCCCTTCAGTCATGAATGACCATGGGATTGCACCGAGAAAGTTACCCTTCCAGGCACAAGTCCGGGCAAGGTTGTTTATGGAAAGACAGCAGTCATCCATGCATACCAGGATCCCCTCTCCACATCCCTGATGTTATCCAAGGGAAAGGCAAAGGGGCCGATACAGCTTGGCACCTGTGATGTCGCAACTCATTTCTACAGCTGAGTGAACTGGAGCAACGCGAAATAAAGTGTCTTGCTCAAGAACACAACACGCAGCCCGGTCCGGGAATCGAACTCACAATCTCATGATCGTAAGCTCGACGCTCTAACCACTGAACCATGCACCTTCACATACATACATACATACATACATACATACATATGCTCACTTAGCCACGGGGTGGCGTCGTGGCGTCATTTGAAGGCTAAAATAATGTGAAGCGCATTGTGACCAGCGATGTGTAGCAATATCAGATAGCCTGGCCGGTCACGGTGATATATATATATATATATATATATATATATATATTATATTATATGTATGTATGTATGTATGTATATAACTTACTTAGAAAAGGATGCGTGGCGTTCGATCATATAATAATATAAATAATAATTAAATATATGCATACATACATACATATATGTACATACTTACATATATATGTATATATACATGCATATATGGGTACAGGACATACAAAAAAACGTGGAACACAATGAGAAACGAAACGATAAGCTTCTTTCAGTTTCCATCTACCAAATCCTTTCACAAAGCTTTGATTGCCCCGAGGCTACAGTAGAAGGCACTTGCCCAAGGTGCCACGCAATAGGACTGAACCCGGAACCATGTGGTTGAGAAGCAAGCTTCTTAACCACACCGCCACGCCTGCGCCTATTCTTTGTTAATGCGAACAAAAATAATAATCATAATTTTTGACATTACATATCGAAAGACCAGCGAACAAACGATTGACAATCCAATGCAATAACGTTTTAACTACATCAAATAGTCGAATGTCAAAGCCCATATTTAACCGCTTTTTTATTGGCTTTTTTTTTTCTAATTTGTTATTTATTCAGCATATAAATATAAAATAATTTTATTTATCGATTACTTGGAAGCTGATAAAACGGTGAACTAATGACTGTAATCGATGTAATTTCATCTTAAAATCAAATTTATAACACACCCTGTAATATTGTATTGGACTTATTACAACCATTGGATTGTTCACACTGGTGCGTAACTGCTTCATTATACATACATAACTACATACATACATAAGTACGTACGTACATATGTCTGTGTGAGTGTGTGTGTGTGTGTGTTGTTTATGTGTGTTTCGTTGAACAAACAGGAGAAATAGAACTCGTACATGTGTGTACGTATATATAATTTTTTAACTATAAGTAAAATGCAAGCATACAAAAAAATGTGGAGGCGCGTGGCTTAGTGGTTAGGGTGTCAGCATCATGATCGTAAGATTGTGGTTTCGATTCCTGGACCGGGGTGACGCGTTGTGTTTTTGAGCCAAACACTTCATTTCACGTTGCTCCAATCCACTCAGCTGGCAAAAATGAGTAACGCGGCGATGGACTGGCGTCCCATCCAGCTGGGGAACATAGGCAAAGTCGTCGACCTCGGCGGAATTTGAACTCAGAACGTAGCGGCAGACGAAATACCGATAAGCATTTCGCCCGGCGCGCTAACGTTTCTGTCAGCTCGCCGCCTTAGAATTAGTGAACAATTGCGAAATTAACGAAGACAGAATTAAACTTACAAGCATCGAATGACAAAGACGGCAAATTTATAAACATAAATGGAGTGTTATCAGCTCATTTCAGGGAATATTTGTAGATCAGGAAATCCCAAAACACAAAAGGCAACATACCCTCTACCTTCTGAACGAGCAGAAAAAAAGCCTTTCAATTTGTTTGTGAGCGACATCTAACTGAAGTGTTCTTCAAGATCTCTACTGCACTGAAGCTGTACTCAACAATGCCTAACACGTGCTGTGAAGCAGAAAGGTATTTCTTAAAGCTATCCTTTATAAAGAACAAATTTCGGTCTAGCATGACTGAAGAGCGCTTAAATTCTTTATACACCATATTGTCTCCAGAAAATGACTTTACAAGGAAGCTCTCGAACGACTAAACTGTACGTGAATATATGAGGAAAAGAAATAAGAAAAAGAAGAATGGGGGATGTTTTGTAATAGGTGCTTGACGTAGTCTGTATTCTGTTAAGTTGATGTAGTTTGTATTCTAAAATGAGATTACATTAACAGCGATCTTTCCAATGTTTTATTTATCTCTTCATTCTATGATGCAATACTCATGTATAGAATGTGTCCCTGGTTTTCATCCCACGCACTAGAAAACTTGAAATATGGAAAATGGATGGGTTTTTTTTTTCTCCAGACCTGTGACGTTTATAATCCACTAAAAGCAATTTTAATCAGAATATGAGAGGTTGTGGTGGAATTCAGGAATTGCGGTGATTCATTCAAGAAAATAACTATGGTGACGCAAACCTCGTTGTAGCTAACACAGGGACTCTCTGAAAGTGCTAAGCTTCAGACATCCTAAACTATAGACCCATCACTATAAATGTATATATATATATATATATATATATAATATATATATATATATATATATATATATAACTTTATTAAAAGCAGCAGAAAATTCAACAAAACCTGTTATTCTGAGTTTCACGTTTCCGTTCGTCGGACAGTTTTTTCTAGCAAAAACTGTCCGACGAACGGGAACGTGAAACTCAGAGTAACAGGTTTTGTTGAATTTTCTGCTGCTTTTAAATAAAGCATATTACTCTACCCATGGTATTTGAGTACTCTTTTTTCCACCTTGTTTCACATTTATGTGTTTACCCCGGTATATTATATATATATAATATAATTATATATATATATATATATATATATATATATTATATATTTTGAGCGTTATATATATATATATATTGAGCGTTATATATATATATATATTTTTTTTTTTTTGAGCGTTAGACGATATACCAGAAAACCCTATTTTGTCGGGTACGTTCTGAGTCTGCGCAGTGATTTGAATAGTTTAGAAAGAGCAATTTAATAGACGCACGTGCCTCTATTAATGTGCGCTTCCCATAATAACAGGAATCTTACTGAAGAGCCTACCTGAGTAAATAAATATTATTTTTATTGCTGAAATAGGCGAAACTGCAGTCTAAGAAGAACTAAGTTTGTAAAAGTTTTTAATTTCATCTCATTAAATTTATCCAGCTTTTGTGTATCTAGTACACACTTCGCCTTTTATGTACTTTATATGAATAATATATGGCGTGTCCTAGAACACCGGCGATTATAATTAATTTTATTGTATCGCATTTGACTTTGTTTATATATATATATATATATATATATAATATATATATATATATATATATATATATATATATATATATATATATATATATATAGGATAAAGTCGATATTTAGAATACCGATCTTATCAGGTGGCCAGCATGGGAATAAAAACCTTTCAAAGGTAATAATTATTTAATTATAATTTAGGGTATCTAACAGATACCTCCACGCTGGAAATAGGCGGTCTCAGGCGAGTTGGTATCAAAAGAGCTTATCTAATAAGTGACGGGGACTTAAACACACTAGTATCGGTTGTCAAGCGATTTTTTTTGGGGGGGGGACAAACACAGACACACAAACATATACATATACATACACATATATATACATATGTATATATATATATATATATATATACATACACACATATATATACATTATATATATATATACGACGGGCTTCTTTCAGTTTCTGTCTACCAAATCCACTCACAAGACTTTGGTCGGCCCGAGGCAATAGTAGAAGACACTTGCCCAAGGTTCCACGCAGTGGGACTGAACCCGGAACCATGTGGGTGGTAAGCAAGCTACTTACCACACAGCCATTTCTGCGATGTAACGGTTAAGTTTTTTAAAAAATTGATGATACGTTCTAGAAGATAACTGTAGCTACGCAGGCCTCGTTGCTACTTAAGAAAGCGCTCTCTGAAAGAGTCATACTTCAGAGCCCATCAAATGTGGACCCATCTGGTCATTTACGATAGAGAAGCTAAAAGATGCCACATCAATACAGTGGTTCTAGTTATTACTGAGCACCAGATCTCAGCCACTGCAGCTTTTCAGCAATTCTGGGGAACGGTGAGGTGTGTTTAGAACAACAGAAAGCAGAATGCATAGAGTGTACTATCATACCGATCGCATAAGAAGCTCAAGGAAAGAACATCGAATAAGAGACGGACCATAGAACGTTACTGGTAAAGTGAAGCTGCAAACCTGGAAAGAACAAAAAAGACAGGAATCTGAAGATGCAAGAGAAATGATGCAAAGATGCCATACTGCATTGCCAGGAAGCTGATGGGATGAAGAATGAAGCAGCTGTGTATTGCTACTCAAGTAACAACAATCTGGCGAAACCCTGTTAACACTAAAAAACAAAAAGAACAAAGTGCCAGATGGTTGGAGTACTTCCAAGAGACGCTAAACCAGCCACATCCTATCGCCCTCTTTGATATCAAATCAAGGCCCCCATCTGAAGTTTTTCATGTAAGAAGTGATGAGATCACAGAGAAGGAAATACTACACGCACATACACACAAACACACACAGACACAGACGAACACACGCACACACACACACACACACAAATACACACATATACACACACATATACAAACATACAGATCATCAGACACTGACGCAAAAACATACGCACACACGTATGTGTATGCCTGGGTGTGCTTATATATGCATGAAAAGTACAAATATAGTCTCACCTGTATGTATGCATATATATGTAGACATATGTGTATGTGTATGAATATGCGTGTGTGTGTAGGCACATGGCCTAGATCAGCGGAATCGCGGTCGAGGTATCGCGGGTTCGAATCTCAGACCGGGCGATGTGTATGTTTATGAGCGAAACACCTAAGCTCCACGCGGCTCCGGCAGAAGGTAATGGCGAACTTCTGCTGACTCTTTTGCCACAACTTTCTCTCACTCTTTCCTCCTGCATCCTGCAGCTCACCTGCGACGAACCGGCGTCCCGTCCAGGTGGGGAACCTATACGCCAAGGAAACCGTCCCTTATGAGCCAGGAGTGGCACGAGAAGGAACAAACATATGTGTGTGTGTATGTGTGTGTGTGTGTGTTGTATGCATATATATATACCCATACAAAGCATATATATGCATGTGAAGTCACGTGGCTTAGTGTTTACAGTATTCAGCTAACTATCGTTAGGTCGTGAGTTCGATTCCCGGCCTCGCGTTTTGTCCTTGAACAAGACACTTCCTTTCACGTTACTCCAGTTCATTCACCTGGAAAAATGAGTTGGACCTGTGTTTCAAAGGGCCGGCCTTATCTCATTCTGTGTCACACTGAATCTCTCTAGGAATTTAATTAAGGATACGCATGTCTGCGGAGCACTCAGCCCCTTGCACCTTCATTTCGCAAGCAGGCGCTTTCGTCGATCGGATCAACTGGAACCCTCATCAGCATAAGTGATGGAGTTCTAGTATATGTATGTGTATGTGTGTGGTTGGGAAGCTAGCTTCTTACCACGCAGCCACGCCTGCATATATATATGAAAATAAGCAACAGGGATATCCAGAGGTAATGTAGTACGATCGTTTCATGCAACTCCATTTAATTGAACAATGCAATCATTACATCAATTTAAAATGCAGAGCAATCCTCAGCTGTATATATATATATATATACTAAATCAACATTTATTTATACGTACTAAAAATTAACTAGAATAACCTGCTAGAAAAAAAATGCATTTGTCCGAAATGTTTATTTTTCTTTTTCCTATTTGAAAAGGGGAAACTTTCCCGAAATCTTACAGAATCACCAAACAATCTGCAAAATGGGTAATACAATGTCGTTTTGCTTTCATTTATTGACATCACCTTGCATATTTTGACTAATTTCTCTCCGGCATTGCTCAAAGGTCTATTTTGATTTTTTAAGAATTATATAATTTACAATTAATAAACATTGTATATATATATATATATGTGCGTGTGTGTGTATATATATGTATATTTGTATGTATGCATGTATGAATGTGATATGTATGTATGCATGTATGTCATTCTTCAGTTTTATTCCAGGATTTCTTGCCAATAGAGAAAGAGCCGGTTTCTAGATCCAAGGCTCGTGTTTACAAACATAAGAAAAATACATATCATGCTCAGTTAAACGGTTTCTAAGGTAACGTATTCAGAAGGTTATCGTTTCAGAATTTGATACATAGGAACAGCTTGGAAGCATTTCGCATTTGCGTGCATGTGTGTGTGTGTGTGTGTGTGTGTGTGTATGTGTGTGTGCATATTTCGTCACGCGAAAGCATATACCTATATATATATATATATATATATATATAATATATATATATATATATTATATATATAATATACATGTATGTATGTAAGTATATGCATATGTATGTATGTATGTATGCATGTATGCATGTATAGGCGTGTGTGAGTTTGAGAATGTGTGTATATGTGCACGCGCGCATGTTTGTGTATTCTGTGCCAATATGCTGACACATTTAACTTCTAGGTAACTCAGCCATTTCTTAAATGGAAACTGGAATATGTAGTGAGATCGATATGATCGATCGAACCTTCGGAAACTGTGCAGTAGCATCACCGCCATCCCCGTACTGAAATCAGTAAAAAAGGAAACGGTAGGAGTGG
>NW_021835641.1:12500-20000 GCF_006345805.1 Octopus sinensis
GTTACTCATTTTGCCAGCTGAGTGAACTGGATCGACGTGAAATGAAGTGTTTTGCTCAAAAGCACAACGCGTCACCCGGTCCAGGAATCGAAACCACAATCTTACGATCATGGTGCTGACACCCTAACCACTAAGCCACGCACCTCCACTTCTGCCCTTTTAAAGCCTAGCCAGGCTCATGGGCCGGTTTCCCGGTTTCTATGGCGTATATGTTCCCTAACTGGATGGGATGCCAGTCCATCGCAGCGTTACTCATTTTTGCCAGCTGAGTGAACTGGATCGACGTGAAATGAAGTGTTTTGCTCAAAAGCACAACGCGTCACCCGGTCCAGGAATCGAAACCACAATCTTACGATCATGGTGCTGACACCCTAACCACTAAGCCACGCACCTCCACTTCTGCCCTTTTAAAGCCTAGCCAGGCTCATGGGCCCGGTTTCCCGGTTTCTATGGCGTATATGTTCCCTAACTGGATGGGATGCCAGTCCATCGCAGCGTTACTCATTTTTGCCAGCTGAGTGAACTGGATCGACGTGAAATGAAGTGTTTTGCTCAAAAGCACAACGCGTCACCCGGTCCAGGAATCGAAACCACAATCTTACGATCATGGTGCTGACACCCTAACCACTAAGCCACGCACCTCCACTTCTGCCCTTTTAAAGCCTAGCCAGGCTCATGGGCCCGGTTTCCCGGTTTCTATGGCGTATATGTTCCCTAACTGGATGGGATGCCAGTCCATCGCAGCGTTACTCATTTTTGCCAGCTGAGTGAACTGGATCGACGTGAAATGAAGTGTTTTGCTCAAAAGCACAACGCGTCACCCGGTCCAGGAATCGAAACCACAATCTTACGATCATGGTGCTGACACCACACCTAACCACTAAGTCACGCACCTCCACTTCTGCCCTTTTAAAGCCTAGCCAGGCTCATGGGCCCGGTTTCCCGGTTTCTATGGGGTATATGTTCCCTAACTGGATGGGATGCCAGTCCATCGCAGCGTTACTCATTTTTGCCAGCTGAGTGAACTGGATCGACGTGAAATGAAGTGTTTTGCTCAAAAGCACAACGCGTCACCCGGTCCAGGAATCGAAACCACAATTCTTACGATCATGGTGCTGACACCCTAACCACTAAGCCACGCACCTCCACTTCTGCCCTTTTAAAGCCTAGCCAGGCTCATGGGCCCGGTTTCCGGTTTCTATGGCGTATATGTTCCCTAACTGGATGGGATGCCAGTCCATCGCAGCGTTACTCATTTTGCCAGCTGAGTGAACTGGATCGACGTGAAATGAAGTGTTTTGCTCAAAAGCACAACGCGTCACCCGGTCCAGGAATCGAAACCACAATCTTACGATCATGGTGCTGACACCCTAACCACTAAGCCACGCACCTCCACTTCTGCCCTTTTAAAGCCTAGCCAGGCTCATGGGCCTGGTTTCCCGGTTTCCATGGCGTATGTGTTCTGCAGATGGACGGGACGCCAGTCCATCGCAGCGTTACTCATTTTTGCCAGCTGAGTGAACTGGATCGACGTGAAATGAAGTGTTTTGCTCAAAAGCACAACGCGTCACCCGGTCCAGGAATCGAAACCACAATCTTACGATCATGGTGCTGACACCCTAACCACTAAGCCACGCACCTCCACTTCTGCCCTTTTAAAGCCTAGCCAGGCTCATGGGCCTGGTTTCCCGGTTTCCATGGCGTATGTGTTCTGCAGATGGACGGGACGCCAGTCATCGCCGCAGCGTACTCATTTTTGCCAGCTGAGTGAACTGGATCGACGTGAAATGAAGTGTTTTGCTCAAAAGCACAACGCGTCACCCGGTCCAGGAATCGAAACCACAATCTTACGATCATGGTGCTGACACCCTAACCACTAAGCCACGCACCTCCACTTCTGCCCTTTTAAAGCCTAGCCAGGCTCATGGGCCTGGTTTCCCGGTTTCCATGGCGTATGTGTTCTGCAGATGGACGGGACGCCAGTCCATCGCAGCGTTACTCATTTTTGCCAGCTGAGTGAACTGGATCGACGTGAAATGAAGTGTTTTGCTCAAAAGCACAACGCGTCACCCGGTCCAGGAATCGAAACCACAATCTTACGATCATGGTGCTGACACCCTAACCACTAAGCCACGCACCTCCACTTCTGCCCTTTTAAAGCCTAGCCAGGCTCATGGGCTGGGTTTCCCGGTTTCCATGGCGTATGTGTTCTGCAGATGGACGGGACGCCAGTCCATCGCAGCGTTACTCATTTTTGCCAGCTGAGTGGACTGGAGCAACGTGAAATGAAGTGTTTTGCTCAAAAGCACAACGCGTCACCCGGTCCAGGAATCGAAACCACAATCTTACGATCATGGTGCTGACACCCTAACCACTAAGCCACGCACCTCCACTTCTGCCCTTTTAAAGCCTAGCCAGGCTCATGGGCCTGGTTTCCCGGTTTCCATGGCGTATGTGTTCTGCAGATGGACGGGACGCCAGTCCATCGCAGCGTTACTCATTTTTGCCAGCTGAGTGGACTGGAGCAACGTGAAATGAAGTGTTTTGCTCAAGAACACAACGCGTCACCCGGTCCAGGAATCGAAAACACAATCTTACGATCATGGTGCTGACACCCTAACCACTAAGCCACGCGCCTCCACCTTCATACATTGTACGAACAGAATAAGCGGATACGTTCAGGAATCGAACCCGTGTCTGCGAACTCCGTTTGGTACTAGCCACAACCTTTAGCTATTTACGATGTAACTCACAAACCATGACGCACTTCAACAGTACTTCCTGCTCAGGGATTTGATCTTGAAAAAAAGTAAAAAGTTATTGAGGTTTGGCAATGTAATGTGAGAGACTTTTTTTTCAGAACAAACTGTTAACGGAATTACCATTAGCGAGTGCTGTTTGAAGACTATGTAACGTAGGGAATACCTGGAGCGGGGGTACTTTCTATAGAGATATATAAATCGGCAGGGGGTGTTTTAACTCTGTGAGTAGGAGGAAAGCTTGTATATTCTTTAATATCCTCACAAACACACACACACGCACACACACATGAATAAGTACACATTCACTTGAATGACATACGCAAACAATTCGTACGCACTCACCCATTCACCAAACTCACGCATTCGCATCCATACACACACACACACACACACACGTTTATGCATCCTGAAATATGTAAAAAGATAATAATTACATGGTAGTAATATTTCCTGAACAAATCAAAAGTCTCTCAAGGAACAGAAAGAAAAATATTAGGCAAACAACACCAAACCGCTAAAACTAATACGCATGTGTGTCTTTATAGGAAGATGAAAACGTACATACATACATATATATATATATATGTGTGTGTGTGTGTGTGGTGGTGTGTGTGTGTGTGTGTGTGTGTAGGCGAAGGGGTGGCTGTGTGGTAAGTAGCTTGCTTACCAGCCACGTGGTTCCGGGTTCAGTCCCACTGCGTGGCACCTTGGGCAAGTGTCTTCTACTATAGCCTCGGGCCGACCAAAACCTTGTGAGTGGATTTGGTAGGCGGAAACTAAAAGTAGCCCGTCGTATATATGTATGTATATTATATATACATATATGTGTGTGTGTGTGTGTGTGTGTGTGTGTGTGTATGTGCATGTTTGTGTGTCTGTGTTTGTCCCTCCAACATCGCTTGACGACCGATGGTGGTGTGTTTACGTCCCCGTAAGGTAGCGGTTCGGCAAAAGAGACCGATAGAATAAGTACTAGGCTTGCAAAGAATAAGTCCTGGGGTCGATTTGCTCGACTAAAGGCGGTGCTGCAGCATGGCCGCAGTCAAATGACTGAAACAAGTAAAAGAGTAAAAGAGTAAAGAGTATATATATATATATATATATACATACATATATACACTGTTGTGTCTGGGGAGAGTCATTCTCTTTCACAGTGCCTTATAATGTAACACTCTCACCGGTAAAATTTCCTCTCATTTACATATTTATATTTGTAAAATTTTCGTTACGTCTTTGCAACTATTGAAAAGGTTGCAAAGACGTAACGAAAATTTTAGAAAAATGAATATGTAAATGAAAGGAAATTTTACCGGTGAGTGTGTTACATTATAAGGCACCAAAAGAGAACGACTCTCCCCAGACACAACAGAATATGCTTCAACACACGAACTCACATAAAGAATCTTGCAAACCAAATCCCAAAACGAAATATATATAGATGTATATATATATGTATGTATGTATGTATGTATGTATGTATGTATGTATGTATGTATGTATGTATGTATTTATGTATGTATGTATATATGTATGTATGTATGTATATGTATATGTGTGCGTGTATAAATAGCTACGTATATAGTGTCACATTATACCAATATATATCTGCATTTCCTTACCTATCTATCTACCTATATACACACTAACACACACACACACATATATATTATTTGAGTCAAGTCAGTCCTCTTGCTATTCCGTGGGTGATGCACACGATCTTCAGGCAAGTTATGTGTCACAACTTTCCAGAAGATCCTGTGCAGCTACAGCTGAAACTCAAAATAACAAGACACTGATTAGATCAACCTAAAATATATTATTAATCTCTACTTTAGTATCGAGTATTCGTTTTTACAACGGTTACCACTAAACGGGCCTCTCTGTCTCCCTATCCCTGCAGTAAGGCTTCATTTCCACACACGCCAGCTTACTTTAATTCAGCCTTAGTCGAAAGACACCTCTTATGTCTTATTATTTGTATTGCATTTGTGTAACATTGGTGGGGTTTTTTCCGTCCTTGTTTTTGTATACATTCGCAGCTTTCTTCCAAGGAATCTAATGCTCTTAGCTTAGTTTTTCCTTGGGGCTGGCCAGATTGGAGCAATCTCGAGCATAATCAGCCGAAATTGCGAAGATAATCTGGTGCTCGACTGAGGAACGAAAACTTCGAATGACCCGTCCTTGTTTTCTTTGTATCGTCTATCTGGATGTTTTGTTGTCCCATTTTTGTACCACCTAACTGTCCGGATATTTTGCGTTCTTGTCCCATTTTGTATTATCTATTATATAAAATCCGTTCTACCTGTCTGTATGTGTGTGTGTGTCTTCTAGGATCTCAAGCATCCTCCATCCGACTGCGCTCAAATTTGATATGTAGATACCGACGGTATCAGGGCGTGTATAAGTCTTGAAAAAATTATAAAAATCGATTCCAGGTGAGAATGCGATCGATAAAGTGAATAAAATCGTTTTTCTTTGGAATAGAAAAAAAGTCTATCTTTATTTCTTCTTTTGCTGGTGTTTCAAATTTAGGTTAAATCAGTGTTTCTCAAAGGGGAGGCCCATGGGATGGTCGGACAAGTTGTTTTGAGAAAATTTGGTTTAAATGTTTGACAACTCAGCACCGTCCATATATATACAGCAGTATCAGCGCCAAGCTGTGTTTAAACATATGTGAACTTTGAGTTCAAATATCTTCAACTTGTAATGGCAAACTCACTGCAGTTTCATATAGTCCTACAGCACTAACCCTCTTCCACACTAAACTATTGCCACCAATGGACCAACACCACCCACCTCTCTTCGACTGTATTACCACTAATAGAGGTGCAGCACTAACCACTAATAGAGGCGCACCACTAACCTACTCAGTACTATTCTTTTGCGACTGGTATATCTACAACACTAACCTCTTTTGAGCTCAACTACCACCGACAAACGTGTAGCACTAACCTATTTAATATTATACTATTACTAATGTTATGTTTACAGCACAAACTTATCTTAAACTAACTTACCATTAATAGAGCTGCAGCACTAACCACTCTCACGCAATACTATTGCTACAAATAGACATACAGCACTAACTTATCTTTGACTGTACTGGATATGGAAGCACTCCGTCGGTTACGACGACGAGGGTTCCAGTTGATCCGAATCAACGGAACAACCTGCTCGTGAAATTAACGTGTAAGTGGCTGAGCACTCCACAGACACGTGTACTCTTAACGTACTCGGGGATATTCAGCGTGACACAGAGAGTGACAAGGCCGGCCCTTTGAAATACAGGTACAACAGAAACAGGAAGTAAGAGTGAGAGAAAGTTGTGGTGAAAGAGTACAGCAGGGATCACTACCACCCCTGCCGGAGGCTCGTGGAGCTTTAGGCGTTTTCGCTCAATAAACACTCACAACGCCCGGTCTGGGAATCGAAACCGCGATCCTATGACCGCGAGTCCGCTGCCCTAACCACTGGGCCATTGCGCCTCCACTCTGACTGTACTACCACCTACAGAAGTGCAGTGCTAACCTACTTTTAATGCTTCTATGAAAAGAAAACTAGAACGATAACATTTAAAACTGGTAGTTTATATGTTTTTTTTTTCTTCTGTGTGTTGTTTTTAATAGACTTTCCTCTTCCTCTTTTCCATCTTACGAAAATCATCAACAAACTTATAAGACAATCCTGTAAGATGTTAAGATCCCATTGAGGTCATCCGACCCCCAACTTTAAAGTGAGTCATCCAATCTATACAAGTAAGCTTTTCTCATCGATGCAGCGCATAGAGGGAACCGATCAATTGTGTAAAGTGAAAATCCAGCTGCCAACTCTGTGGGCAACGAGGTCTAATGAGTACAGATGATCAGCGGGTGGGTCGTGAATGACTTAACCCGACAGGCACATCAATGCAGGCTGGTTTGTGATTTGCGACGATTGTGGAGTAAGCGACGGTGTAGTTGGTGTACACGAGCGACGAAGAACTTAGGGGAGAAAAGCAAAGCATTAACCACGGAAAGCTGTTTGTAATCATCTGATATCTTTAAACGCAAACAATCTAAAGGACATTAATATTAAGGTCAGAAACTAAGGCGGCGAGATGGCAGAATCGTTACCCCGCGCCGAGCGAAATGCTTAGCGGCTTTTCGGCCGTCGTTACGTTCTGTGTTCAAATTCCGTCGAGGTCGACTTTGCCTTTCATCCTTTCGGGGTCGATAAATTAAGTACCAATTGCGTACTGGAGTCAATCTAATTGACTGGTCCCCTCCCCCCGAAATTTCAAGCCTTGTGCCTAGATTAGAGAAAAAAGAAATTTCGTCCGTCTTTACGTTTTGAGTTTGAATTCCGCCGAGGTCGACTTTGCCTTTCATCCTTTCGGGGTCGATAAATTAAGTACCAATTGCGTACTGGAGTCGATCTAATTGACTGGCCCCCTCCCCCCAAAATTTCAGGCCTTGTGCCTAGATTAGAGAAAAAAGAAATTTCGTCCGTCTTTACGTTTGGAGTTTGAATTCCGCCGAGGTCGACTTTGCCTTTCGTCCTGTCCAGATCGACTTTGCTCTCGTCCTTTCGGAATGGGTAAAATAAGTTCCATTTGAAGTCTGGGATCGATGTAATCGAGTTACCCTTCCGCTGAACTTGCTGTCCCCGTGCCAAAATTTGAAACCAAAACCGTTTTCAACAACGGGAGGGGTAAAGTGTTAGGTAGTTAACACATGACTACATTGACTCACTGATGAGT
>NW_021835642.1:0-5000 GCF_006345805.1 Octopus sinensis
GAGAAAATGTGTCGACCAGTAGCCTTACAAGGCGGGCGAGAAAAGACAGGATAGCAGTTACGACGGAAGTATCGTCGCAGATGGACGACGGGAATGGGGGAGGAGGAGCAAGAGGAAGAGAGAGAAGAAGGGGAATGGTGCGAGGAGACCATGAAGAAGAGTGGTGAAAGGAGAGAGACAATGAGAATGATGAGAGAGAGAGAGGAAGAGACAAGTTAAGTGAGGGAAAAAAAAGAAAACGAAAAAGGGAATGGGAGAGAAAGAAAGAAAGATGCAGAGTCGCGTGAGAGTTATATCAAGGCTAACTGATAAACAGAACAAATTACTTAATAGGGTGCTTGCGTTAGTCGTAATATGTTAATAAAATAGAACATATGCATATATATAAACATATATGTACGTACCTACCTCTACATGTACATATACACGCATATATGTGTACAGGACCAAAAAGAGTCGAACACATAGAGAGACGAAAAACATAGACACAAACCAAGGAACAAGACAAGCAAAAAAGAGATACAGGACAATAAGCACAACGAAAAATCCCCTTCTTCAGTCGCTAAGGTTTCATCTACTAAACGTTTCGAAGGATAAAAGCGAGACGTATACTTCGAAGAAAACTTCCTTCCCGCGAAAAGCAAATCAATTAAAATTCTGAGATCTTTTCGCAGAGGGGTAAAAAAAAGCAAGACAGTAACGACAGTACAAACATAACGGTCAGATAACAAAAGAAAGAAAGAGACCTCAATATTATGTAAATACAGGAATTTATCTGTAAAATAATATGTGACAATTATTCGGTAACTAAGATAAAACTCTGAACCTCGGATGCCGAGGTGGAAATCCACACCACCATCTCTTCGGTTAGATGGTGGTGTGGATTTCCACTTCGGCATCCAAAACTCAGAGTTTTATCTTGGCTACCGAATAATTGTCACATATTACATTTACAGATATATATATGTATATAATCTTGTCAGTCATTTGACTGCAGCCATGATCTGACTACGCATTGAAAGGTATTAGTCGAACACATCTACCTTGGGCCTTATTTCATGAAGCGCAGTACTTATTCTATCGGTCTGTTTTGCCGAAGCACTAAGTTACGGGCACATAAACACCCTATAGCAGTGCTAGGGGACAAACACTGACACAAAGACATATACATAGATAGATAGATAAATAGATAGATAGATACACACACACACATATAGATATACGACGGGCTTCTTTCAGTTTCCATCTATCAAATCCACTCACGAGGCTTTGGTCAGCCTGAGGCTATAGCAGAAGACACCTGCTTAAGGTGCCACGCGGTGGGACTGAACCCGGAACCATTTGACTGGGAAAGCATGCTTCTTACCACACAGCCACTCCAGCTACCAACGATTTCACCAGCTTGCTGTGTCAGAAGGTCAACAACAACAACAACAACAACAACAGCAACAGCAGCAGCAGCAGCGTCGTCGACGACGACAACAGCACTAATAGAATAATTGCTGCATTTATAACAACAATAATAAAGACATCAACAACACCAACAAAACCATTATCAGCAGCTACATCGACAACAACAACAACAACAATAATTGCTCGTTAAATCGAATATCGATAACGACGAAACATTCAATTTAAGTGGAAGGATAAACAACGACGACGTGGAGGGGGAGGAGGAGGAAGGAGAGGAGGGGAGGGGGGAGGAGGAAGAGAGGAGGAGGGAAGGGGAGGAGGTGGGGAGCAGTGTGAGACGCGTTGGAATGTCAATAAAGAGCAAAACAGCAGTTAGGACAACAAGAAAGCCAATAATAATAATAATAATAATAAAAAGAAGAAGAAAAGAAGAAGAAGAGGAAGAGGAAGAAGGAGAGGAAAAATGAGAGAAAGGAAGAAAAAGGAACAACAAAAACAATAGGGACAACAACGACAACAACAGTAATAAAAAGAATATAACTATTAATAATAATGAGAATAACGATGATGATTATGATAATGATGATGATGATGATGATGATGATGCCGATGAGGATGATGAAGATGATGATGGTGATGATGATGATGATGATGATGGTGGTGATGATGATGATGATGGTGATGATGATGATGATGATGATAATGATGATAATGATGATGATGGTGATGATGATGATGGTGATGATGAAGGTGATGGTGATGATGATGATGATGATGATGATGATGATAATGATGATAATGATGATGATGGTGATGATGATGATGGTGATGATGATGATGATGATGGTGATGATGATGATGATGATGGTGATGATGATGATGATGATGATGATGATAATGATGATAATGATGATGATGGTGATGATGATGATGATGATAATGATGATAATGATGATGATGGTGATGATGGTGATGATGATGGTGATGATGATGATGGTGATGATGATGATGATGATGGTGATGATGATGATGATGATGATGATGATGATGGTGATGATAATGATGATGATGGTGATGATGATGATGGTGATGATGATGATGATGATGATGATGATGATGGTGATGATAATGATGATGATGGTGATGATGATGATGGTGATGATGATGATGATGATGGTGATGATGGTGATGATGATGGTGATGATGATGATGATGATGATGATGGTGATGATGGTGATGATGATGATGGTGATGATGATGATGGTGATGATGATGATGATGATGGTGATGATGATGATGATGATGATGGCAATGATGTAGTAGTAGTAGTAGTAGTAGTAGTAGTAATCATAATATAATATAAGAAAACAAAAAGCAACTATAACAATGATACTACTACTACTACTACTACTACTACTTACTACTACTACTACTAATAATAATAATAATAATAATAATAATGATGATGATGATAATAATAATAATAATAATAATTATAATAATAGCAGCAGCAGTAGCAGCAGCAGCAGCAGCAGCAGCAGTAGTCGTAATGATGATGTTGATGACAATAATAATAAATCGCTGATGTAAGGAAACGACAAAGAGGACAACAAAGAAGGAATTTTAAAATATTCTTTAGTACTCTCCCACCCTTTCCCCCCACCCCTTTCCCACCTTCACCCCCCAACCAGCCCCTTGCTCACCCCCTTTTTGCTAGGACAGTAGCGAGAAATGATAATGGTGGCGGACGGGTATAAGGGGTGGGGGTTTGTGAGATTCTTTTTTATGGTCGATGATTTCTGCAAGAGCCTTATGAGAAATCCTTCAGATGTTTCCCCGTTGTGAATGGCATGGACGAGAGGGGGAAGAGAGGGGGTGAGGTCATAGTTTGTTGCTGTAAGCAACCCCTCCTCCGCACCCCTCGCCGCCACAGAACCTTATCAGTCCCTACCACTACATGTACATATTAACCCCGTCCCCTGCCCTCGAGATCCCAGATCATGCATGTAGTTTCTATGTCACGGCCTGACCTGCAGGAAATAGCTGTGAAATCTCCCACGAATCACACCCGAGTGACCGCAGAATTGGTCACTCGAGGATTATATGATTCTGGGGTGCACTGGGAAGGAAATGGGTAGGAGTACAAAATGTCGGGAAGGGCGCAGATGGAATGTCTTTGATACAATGCTCCTGTTGCCTTTGAGATGAGCCAGGGGTTAAACATGAAATAAACTTGTGCTCTGTCGGTTACGACGACGAAGTTTCCAGTTGATCCGATCAACGGAAGAGTCTCTCATGAAATTAGCGTGCAAGTGGCTGAGTACTCCACAGACACATGAATCCTTAACATAGTTCTCAGGGGGATTCAGTGTGGCACAAAATGTGACGAGGCTGGCCCCTTTGAAATACAGGTACTACTTATTTTGCCAGCTGAGTGGACTGGAGCAATGTGGAATAAAGTGTCTTGCTCAAGGACATTGGCATTCTGTCGGTTATGATGACAGGAGTTACAGCTGATCCGATCAACAGATCAACGTGCTCATGAAATTAACGTGTAAATGGCTGAGTACTCCACAGATATGTATGCCCTTAACGTAGATCTCAGGGAGATACAGCATGATACAGAGTGTGACAAGGCTGGTCCTCTGAAATACAGCTACAATACATTTTTGCCGGCTGAGTGGAATGGAGCAGCATGAAGTAAAGTGTCTTGCTCAAGGACACAACGCGTCGCCTGGAATCGAACTCACGACCTTACGATCGCGAGCCAAATACACTAACCACGTGACTGCAAGGAGTTAAAACATATAACAACAATAACATAGGCGCAGGAGTGGCTGTGTGGTAAGTAGCTTGCTAACCAATCACATGGTTCCGGGTTCAGTCCCACTGCGTGGCATCTTGGGCAAGTGTCTTCTGCTATAGCCCCGGGCCGACCAATGCCTTGTGAGTGGATTTGGTAGACGGAAACTGAAAGAAGCCTGTCGTATATATGTATATGTATATATATATATATATATATATATATGTATATATATATAAGTGTGTGTGTATGTGTTTGTCCCCCTAGCATTGCTTGACAACCGATGCTGGTGTGTTTACGTCCCCGTTACTTAGCGGTTCGGCAAAAGAGACCAATAGAATAAGTACTGGGCTTACAAAGAATAAGTCCCGGGGTCGATTTGCTCGACTAAAGGCGGTGCTCCAGCATGGCCGCAGTCAAATGACTGAAACAAGTAAAAGAGTAAAAGAGTAAGCTCGACCGGAAGACACCTTCCCGTCCACCCAAACACGATTACCATAGCACAGAACGGCTAGAAAATAACAGCCAAATCACACTCGTGTTACCACAAGCTGAGGACTTAACAGAACACCTCCTTATTGGTCAATGCATTTCTTCATAAGAAAACGTGTTGGGCACAGATGGCAGGCTTTTGATCATAGGTGAAATGCATTTCAGCACTGACCTACAACGTCATCCTAGCAACACTATCTCTCCCACACAGTTCAGTCGTATCTACTACATCCTAATGAAGTGGTTTGGGGTTCAGTCCCACTAAACGGAACATTGGGCAAATGTCCTATAA
>NW_021835642.1:10000-15000 GCF_006345805.1 Octopus sinensis
CTTGTTGTTTACGTATTTCACTCATTTTCCTCTCGTTTGCTTACGTATTCATTTTTTTTTGTAACGTTGGTGACATATAAATATATATATATATATATATATATATATATATATAGATATATATATATATATATATATCACCGTGACCGACTAGACTATCAGATGTTACACATTGCTGGTCACAATGCGCTTCGCATTGTTTTAGCCTTCAAATGACGCCACCCCGCTGGCCAAGCGAGCAGGCGAACAGAAGAAAGAGTGAGAGAAAGTTGTGGCGAAAGAGTACAGCAGGGATCGCCACCACCCCCTGCCGGAGCCTCGTGGAGCTTTAGGTGTTTTCGTTCAATAAACACTCACAACGCCCGGTCCAGGAATCGAAACCGCGAGTCCGCTGCCCTAACAACTGGGCCATTGCGACTCCACTTATATATATATATATATATATAAAGTATATGATTGAAGTTATACACCGAAGTTCGACAAATTCGATCATATTTTTTATAAATGGAGGAGATTAGATGTTAAATTGGGATAAAATAATTATTCAATTCACTAGACAATCGTTTCGTACAGAAAGACAATAAATTTATTTTAAGAACCTGAGTTGTCAAAGAGTACTCATCAGTATCACAATAAGAAAAACAAAAACTTATGTGTGTGTACGTGCGTGCGTGTTTGTGTCTGTGTTTGTTCACCCACCACCCCTGGGAAACGGTACTGGTTTGTTTACGTTCCAGTAACTAACCCGTTCGGCACTAGTGACCGGCTGAATAAATTACCAGTACTGGGAGTGTTTTGTTCGACTAAATACTTCAAAGCGGTGCCCTAGCATGGCCGTAGTCCAATGACTGAAACAAGCAAAGGTTGAAAGACACACACACAACACACACACAAACACACACACACACAGAAACACACACACACACACTCATACACACATAAATATACATATGTATATGTGTATGTGTATGTCTGTATGTATATGTATGTATATGTATGTATATGCATGTATATGCATATACATATATCTGCTAAGGGTTCTTGTGTTTCGAGACGAAGAACTCTTTCACTGAAGCTTCCACCCGATTTTGGTTGATGGAGCGTAGCGAGTCGAGGAAGTGAGCCATGGATCGGAACAAGTGTTAATCGGACTGAGACATTTTGCCGCAATCCTAACATGTAATAATAAGCAGTGGGTCATAAAGCAAGGGTCAGCTTCTGGAACCTTTGTCCTAACATGGATGTTTCCAACAAATGGCGATGCCCTGCGTCGGCTGGAATTACGAGAGGATAAATACACTAAGAGTTCGTCCTGGACGATGCAACCATCAACGCCAGTCTGTACTCTGGAATAGCTAAGGCGGATATATGGCATTGTGCGGCAAAAGTTTCGTATGTTCTAATGCAAGGAAGGTGAAATGTGGGTGAAATCAGTGGTGATTATTGGTCCTCTGTATGGATGGATGCGTACCCTAAACGAATGCTTGCGAATATCGAAGTCATAACTTTACAATTACTTCCAAGAATGATTTCAAGAGACGTCGAAATGTGGAGCTTTTTGAAAATTCAATGGGTTTTCAAAGTATATTTTTATTAAAGAGGGTCCTTTATTTACATTATTTACATTAGTTACATTTGACGGATCTTGTTTGCCCTCCAGCCTTCTTCAGCTGTCTTGAGGAAAATTCGAACCTGGGTTCTCATTCCTAAGGTATTTTTCGATGTTATTATTATTATTATTGATGTTGTTGTTGTTGTTGTTGTTATTGTTCAGGTCACAGCTTGGAATCGAATTCGGAATCTTGGGGTTAGTAGCCCGCACTCTTAACCACTACGCTATATGCCCGTGGGTCCTGTTAGATATAAGCTAGAACCTACATTGGCTGTCCGGGATCTTTACGGATGTACCCGCTTAAGTTTCCTCATTTGGCGCACACACAGCTACACACAGACAAACGCACATACACACACCACACACAAACACATACACACATGTATGTATGTATGTATGTATGTATGTATATATGTATGTATGTATGTATGTATGTATGTATGTATGTATGTATGTACGTATGTATGTATGTGTGTATGTATGTATGTATATATGTATGTTTGTATATATGTATGTATGTATGCATATATGTATGTATGTATGTATGTATATATGTATGTATATATGTATGTGTGTGTGTATGTATGCATGCATGCATGCATGTATGTATGTATGTATGTATGTATGTATGTATGTATGTATGTATGTGTGAGTGTGAGTGTGTTGGTGTGTTTGTTTCTGTGCAAACGTGTATATGTGAACGTGTTTCGTGTTTGAAAACCTTACGTCTTGTCCAAAGAATTTTTATTTCTTCCATTTTGTGATTATGACGTCACAATGTCTGTAAACTTTTTCTCCAGAATTTTTCTTTCGAAAAGTCTTCAGTCTCTTTCAACCTTTGGCGGTGATTAGAGGCTAGGGAATGTGTGCGCCAGGGGGCGTACCCAAACATCTGAGGACTAGTGTGAAGTGACAGTCATCTTCACCTTGTTTTTGATGTTTGTGGGGGATATTTTATGCACCTTTGACTTCTTAAACACCCAATGTAACATGCTGGTTGGTAGCATAACATAGTTACAAGGTGTCCGGTAGTGTTCCTCTACCCGGATGAATTCTTAACCAGGCCATTTCAGGACAGAAAACCTGGGGGTTCCAACCAGAAATATCTTCCCTTCTTCACTCTCCACAGATTCACACAGGATATTTTATTTCAATAAACAATTGTGTGAGTGTAAAGAGAATGGCGACGTTAAACAAGAATAAAAATGATGAACACGAAATAAAGTTTGCTCAACAAATAGTCATAAGAATTTCGAGAGACTTTCGCTATAAACTTGGTAAGAATTTTTATAAAACATTAATCTTTTGTTATTAAAAGGCTTGATAATATTTTCTAGAGATTTATTATAATAAAATAAAACAGTTTCTTCGTTATTTTGTTTGATAAACTTCAGAAGTGGCCATACGTCTTTTGGTTTACTTGTTTGCATGTAGCCGGGACTTTGGTGTATATGTGGTAAGAATTTTAATAAAAGATAAATCTTTTGTTATTAAAAGGCTTGTTAATATTTTCTAGAGATTTCTATAATGAAGTAAAATAGTTTCTACATTATTCGATAAACTTCATGTGTGTATAACCAGAGATGCAAATACGAATTCACAAAACGACTTTTGTTATAATTGTGTATATATACCTAGTCCTGTTCGTAAGAGTGTGTATTTGTGTCGGTTGCCTGCGCTCCCCACCTCTCTCTCTTCTTTTCTCTCTCTCTCTTCCTTTCTCTTTCTCTCTTCCTTTCTCTCTCTCTCTCTTTCTTTCTCTCACTCTTCCTCCCTCTTTCCCTCTTTTTTTCTGTCTCTCTCTCTTTCTGACTGTCTGTCTCTTTCTCTCTTTCTGTATGTCTGTCTCTCTCTCTCGCTGTCGCACTCTCTCTCCCTCTTTCTCTCCCTCCTTCTTTCTGTCTCTCTCTCTCTCTCTTTATGTCAGTCTGTTCATTTCTCTGTTTCTTTCTTTCTGTCTATCTGTCTGTCATTCTGTCTATCTGCCTCTCTCTCTCACACACCCTCATGTACACACAAACATAGACACTGAATATACATACATATATATGAGCGTATGTGTGAGTGTGTGAGAATGTTCGTGACGTATGTGTATATGCGTGTGCGTATGTGTACGTATGTGTATGTGTGAGAGTGTGCGTGTGTGCGAGGGATGTCTCGGAAGCAACGCAAATACAGAAAGCCATCTTGTAGTATTAACAGCCAATAAGCCATTCCTTGGCACGAGTTGCTAGAATCGTTCTTCCTCGACCAAATGCAAGACTCAAAGACCAGCAATACATTTGTTTCAGGTTGGAAAGAAAGTCCTGTCACATTTCCAAACGGGAAAGAAACAGATCTTTCTTTGGTCCATCATTTCCCCTCATTATCGATAACAGTATCCTATCGGCAAATATCGATAACAGTATCCTGTCTACTCGGATACTGTTGATCCCTCGGATGTTAATTTTTTTCCATTTCAAAACGAAGAAACTCTGAATATCTTTAATCTCTTCACAATTGATAAAATGTTTTCCCTCTAAAGACAGGAATTCTCAACCATTTTTTAAACCAATGGACTACTTTATTCTTTTGGACTCCCAGAGCCATTTCATGTTAAAAATCTTTTTCTATAGACATTTCTTTCAAAATTCCTATTTTGTTTTCCACCCATTTACTTGTGTCCGTTGAACTGTATAAAATGTTAGAGAAAGAACATTTATATATATATATGAGATTAATTCCGAAATTGATTCCATATAGAAATAACGAACTTTTAAAAAAAATTCTATCGGCCGGCTTGCCCGATTTCAGTTCTTCGTGTTTTTTCTGTAGCGAGTAAATAATATGTGGAAATTGACGATTTAATAGTCTGTTATCGCATATTGGCATTGAAATAATTTTCTTTTATATATACATATATATGCGTATTTGAAGCGTTATGTTGAGGTAATATTTTTAACTTGGATTTCTTGTAACCTGAAGAACTAGCCTAATATCAACATTAATTTTAAAATTATATATATATGTTAATGCAAACATGTAAGTAATAAAACCGCTAAGTTACAGGCACCTAAACACCCCAACATCGGTTTTCAAGCGATGGTGAGGTGGGGGGAAAATAGGCACAAAAATACATACATATATATACGACGGGCTTCTTTTTGTTTTCGTCTACCAAATCGACTCTCAAGGCATTGGTCAGCCCGAGGCTATTGTAAAAGATATATGTCCAACGTGCCGTGCAGTGGGACTGACTGAAACCGGAAACATGCGGTTCGGAAGTAAAATCTTACCACACAGCCACATAGAGAGAGAGGAGGAAATGAGAGAGAGAGAGAGAGAGTTTGAATTAATATATATATATATATAATACATACCTATATATATATATATATATATATATATA
>NW_021835642.1:20000-22500 GCF_006345805.1 Octopus sinensis
ACACATACACACACACGCACTTATACGCAACAGCAAAAATCGCGCGTGTATGTACGCACACAGACACACAGACACACAGACACGCACATGCACGCTAAAACATGACAGGCTTCTTTCAGTTTCCGTCTACCAAATCCATTGACAAGGCTTTGGTCAGCCTGAGGCTATAATAGAAGACTGTTGCCCAAGGTGCCACGCAGTAGGACTGAACCTGGAACCGTGTGGCTGGTTGTTATGCTTTATTTAATGGTGTCTGTGATGTTTGAAGTCGTCATTTTGTAGTAATATTTTTGTCGGCATTTAGAGGGGACGAAGGGAGTTTGGCACGAAGAAGGGTCTTTTTCTCTCTCCCTCCCTCTCTCTCCCTGTCTGCCTACGCGTTGATGTGTGTGCGACGGTCTTAACCGTCAATTTCTAAAGAATTTCACTCCAGTGGTTTCCGTCAATTTTAAGGGCAATTTTGCGCGCGTGTGTGTGTGTGTGTGTGGTGTGTGTGTGTTTCTCTATGAGTTTGTATTTGAGAGGAATGTTGTTGCATGTGTAGGGAGGGGTTGCATATGGTTGTGTGTATATGTGTGCATTTCTCTGTGTGTGTATGCGTATGTGTGTGTATGTGTGTGTGCGCGCGTGTGCACGCGGTTTAGTGTGAATTCGTGTTTCAGTATGTTTTTGCGTATTTGGGATGCACGTTGTTACCTATATGTGTCTGTGAGTGTGAGTGTGTGTGTGTGTATGCGTGTGTTTCTCTATGTGTGTGTATGTGTGTGTGCGTGTGTACTTGGAAGGCATGTTGTTGCATATATGTGTGTATGCGTGTCTGAGTGTGTCTGTGAATGTTCGCGTACATATGTGTATGTGTGTGTGTGTGTGTTTCGATGGGTTCTGCCGGTGTGTTAATTTCTTATGAATATGTATTTTGGCTTTCATTAGTGTGTATTAATGTGTGTATGCGTGTGTGGTTTATGTGTGTGTATGCGTATGTGTTTTAGGTGTGTTTCGTGTGTGAATGTGTGTGGATGGGTGTTTATGAATATTAAATATCAAATTAATGATGTGGAATTTTTAGTGGATTAAAACTCATTTGCTCACGTTTGGTTCAAATGCGCAAACAGGACGAATGTAACAAACGCAAGAACACGCAATCACACACACACACACACACACACACACACTTATTATATATATAATATAATTAATAATTTCAAAGGGTAATCAGAAATATTAGAAATTAGTCAATAGACTATATATTATTCATATAAATACAGTGTACATTTAAACACATAAGAGGACAGTTAAATTCCAAACCACTATTAGGGATAAAGTATCGAAGGGAATGAAAAATAAAAACATTTACCGTCTAACTCCTGGACCAATGGTTTCAGACTTCTTTTAGCAAATAAAATAATTTGCTAGGCGAAGACTTTTTCAGCAGGTACACCTTAGATTAAATATATTCCATTCGATATTTTATCCCTAATAGGGGTTTGGAATTTAACTGTGTTCGCGCGCAAACACATACACACACATTGGAGTCTTACCTCTTTTAATCGTATTTCTGGTGGTATATATACATTCTGACATTCTGATTAAATATTTTGGTAATATTATACATTCAAACTCGAAAAAAGAAACTAAATATACACTCATCACACATCTACATATCCTACCTATATATATATAAAAATATATATATATATATATATATATATATATATATATATATATATATATATACATATATATATATATATATATTATATATCATACATATAGATTCAGATGAATATGGTACTTAAGCTGAGAGACAAGAATTTAGTACGTTGTTATCCATATAATTTCAAAATAAGGTGTTTAAAATCAAAATAAGCTACAAGGATATCCTTGTACGATTGTTTCATGCGATGCAGTACGATCGTTTCATGCGACTCCATTTAATTGAATAATGCAATCATTACATCAATTTAAAATGTAGAGCAATCTCAGCTGCACATAGATATAGAATTTAATTAAAATTAGAAAGACACATTAGTATAATTTTACCCAAAATCCCCAAGAGGATAAGGAGATAGACAAAGAACATGTTTTACCGACAGCATCATAGTTGGAACTCTGTTGGTAAAACATGCTGTTAAAACATGTTCTTTGCGTATCTCTTGGAGATTTTAGGTAAAATTATACTAATGTGTCCTAATTTAATTAAATTCTATGTCTTTGTGCAGCTGAAGATTGCTCTACCTTTTAAATTGATGTAATGTTTGCTTTGTTCAATTAAATGGAGTCGCATGAAACGATCGTACTGCATTACCTCTGGACATCCTTGTTGCTTATTTTGATTTCATATATATATATATATATATATATATATATATATATATATAATATACCATAAATTCTACATACACATTGCAAAACCAAAGACTTGTTTATTCACTGTTTTTATATACATCATGCGGGCCGGATCGATTTCGTGTCGGAATAACCCGTGAGTGTGACACTGACA
>NW_021835642.1:25000-33606 GCF_006345805.1 Octopus sinensis
GCAATAATAATCTTTTCTACTATAGGTACAAGGCCTGAAATTTTGGTGGAAGGGGGCTATTGATTTGATCGACTCCAGTAACAAAGTGTCTTTGGTAGCATCAACCATAAATGGCAGCTGGTTACCATACAGCAAAAGAAGATTTTCAAGAATGTGACATTTCTCCGAAACCCCAACCCTAACCCCAACCCTAACCCTAAAACCTAACCCTGAATTTAAAATCCTCAACATCTTCGGTGGTTGACACCGAAATATGTTAATTCCATTACTTTCTAGTCCTTGGACCGCAGGGGACAAATATAAATGACCGTAACAAATGACCCTTGTGTATTTTTTATTTTATTTCATTCTGACCCCTTTTCTGGTCAACGAATTGTTGTTGTTGCTGTTGTTGTTTGTTTCTTTTTGTGATCTTTGCAGTTGTCTTTGTCAGATGGTATGTATCATGTGCCTCCTCAAGAGATGCCTTAACCCCACTTGCTCCCATTTCAGGGTCCGGAGTGCTGTGACGTACAGCGAGCATTGAAATCCCTTGTTGACCATTATAGACAAATAGACAGACAGAGCAAGGCTCTCTGGGTCTGTTTGTCTGTCAAATTTGAGCAAAAACAGGCAGACAATAGTGTGTTGATGAATATTTAACGCTTTGCGATAATTTGCAGGCGTTTTGCGTGTCTTGTGGTAAGGGGAGGGTGTTATTAGGGAGTGTGCCTTTCAAAAGTGAAAGTAAGAGTGATAGTTGGAGTAGATATGTGTGTGTGTGCATTTACGAGGGAGAGAGAGAGAGAGAGAGAGAGAGGCGGAGGAGCATGAAAGGTGATGGGAGAGAGGAAAGAAAAGATTATTGTCTAATACCAGGTCAGACTGAACCAATTAGATTTATAATTAATCAAAAACATTCTGGTCTTGATCATTGATGTCTAATATTGTTTTCTCTGCTTCAGGATTGATACAAGAAGTGAAAGACTGGAATCGATTTACCATTCCTACAAAACATCCAAAATGGGAACTGAATTAAAACAAAAGACTGTGACTAAATTTACTTGTCAATAAAGTACCAGTGATATATAGGGGGAACTTTGATATTCCTATAAAACATCCAAGATGTGAATGGACTCATTATAGATTAACTTTATGCTCCAGTCTTGTAAAATAAAGCAGCAGTGAAATACTGGGGTAGATTTAATATTCCTATAAAACATCTGAAATGTGAATGGAAATATAACGGAAGACTAACACTAACTTTATCTTTCATCCTTCTGGGGTTAATAAAATAAAATAGCAGTGAAATACTGGGGTAGATTTAATATGCCTTTAAAATATCCTAGATGTGAATGGAATTATAATAGATGACTAAAACTAGCTTACTATTCTATATCTTTGGAATGAGGAATTATGTAAGTTATTTACATTGGAGGGATAGGTGTTCTCACTTTGTTGTTATCACAACGTTTCGGCTGTTGTACTTTCCAACCATCATCAGGTGTTTTGGTGGAATTTGAACCCAGAGCGTAAAGGCATTTTGCCTAGTGTGCTAACAATTCTGCCAGACAAATTCGACAGATTTAAAGGTTGGATTCGAAATTAACAGAACACCTGATATATGATAGAAATATAATAAGTACATCAGCAGAAACGTTGTGATAACAACAAAGAAGGTGAGGACACCTATTTGTCCATTGTAAATAATGTAAAACTAACTTTGCCTTTCATCCTTCTGGTGTTGATGAAATAAAGTAGCAATGAAATTCTGGGTCAGACTGAATATTTGTATAAAACATCCAAGATGTCAATGGAATTATAGTAGAAGACTAAGACCTACTTTAAGTAAGTCCTTCTGGTGTTGGTAAAATAAAGTACTCCTAAGATACTGCGGTAGATTGAATATTCCTATAAAGCATCCTAGGTGTTGATGGAATTATAATTTCATCCTTCTGAGGTAAATAAAATAAAGTACCAGAGAAATCCTGGTGTAGATTTAATATACCTAGAAAGAATTTCTAGATGTGAATGGAATTATAATAAAGGACCATCTGATGTCACTTCATTTTACATAGCTCCCGTATTTACTCACCAAACTGGAACGGATTCTCTTCTGCTTCTTGTGGAAAGAAAGCATTCCAATGGTCAGGCGATCCGTTTGCTGCCAACACCCGCTAAAAGGAGGGCTGGGCGTACCGTGGTTGATAATGCGCAGACACGCGCTGAGACTGCAACATCTCCGGCTCTACATCGACGACGGTGAACAGGTGTGGTCGCCGTTTGTGAGGTGCGCTTTCCCGCAGATCGTCTCCATGACTGAACTGCAGTCGTGGATCAAAAAGTAAGGGCGAATAGCATCGCAAGTGTCGCGTTCCTCTCGAGCCACTATACCGTCCTTGAGCGACTGAATCATCGCGAAAACATTCTAAAGGGGATTAATAGAGGGGAGGTACGACGACGATCTCGGGGCGAACCTGAGCATCGACGAGGAATACCTGACCCACCTTTTCAAGACGACTTTCGGGCCGGAACTTATGGACAACTTCCAGAGATCCCTGGCCTCACATTACTATCGAGAAGCGCTACCCGTTCAGGATAAGCTCTACAGGCATGGCTCGAGAAACACGGGGCCATATGCCTGGGATGCGGTCAGAGCGACGAAACCGTCCTGCACGCACTCGTGCAGTGTCCAGCAATTTCCGACCTGTGGGCTTATGTCGAACGACTGCTGTCACGTGTGGGACGTGTCGGTTTATCAGCCGAGTCTATCGTTAATATCGTCACGCCTCCTTCCTTCAAATGGGAAGGAAAAGCTATTTTCATCATCCTTGTGGCTATGGCGAAAGAATGAATCTGGTGGACGCGTTTGAAAAGCCCAGAGACAAACACTTTCCTCTCTGGTCAAACCTCTCATCAACTTTTTCAAGTACCACTTGAAAAGGAAAGTGAGAGTAGAGAGGCAAGTTTTGTCTAGTGAATGTTTCAATAAAAGGTGGGTGAATATAGCAAGGAGGGCACGTATGAATGACGAAGCCACCTTGACTATGATTCTATGAACCAGAAAAAGAAAGAAAACAGAAAGAGGGTCACATACTGTAATGTGTTTTTGTAGGACATTATTGCCTGAGGTTACCGTGGTCTTTTCCGTAGGCTTTTCTTTCCACGGATAAACCTAATCTATTTCTCTTTTTTGTAACATTTACATTTTCTGTGATACACGATCCCTTTCGATCGACGTTTTTTTTCACGATCCCTATGGATCGAATCATGTTTTTTATTTTGTCCCCTCTGTGTTCGACCCTGTGTGGCTAATAAAGAAACATATCTATCTATCTATCTATCTATCTATCTATCTATCTATCTATCTATCTATCTATCTATCTATCTATCTTTATCTATCTATCTATCTATCTATCTATCTATCTATCTATCTATCTATCTATCTATCTATCTATCTATCTATCTTTATCTATCTACCTATCTATCTATCTATCTATCTTTATCTATCTATCTATCTATGTATCTATCTATCTATCTATCTATCTATCTATCTATCTATCTATCTATCTATCTATCTATCTGTCAGTCAGTCTGTCTGTCTGTCGCTCTGTATCTATGCGCGCGTGTGCGTATATATGTTTGTGTGCGTGTGTGTGTGTGTGTGTTGTGAGTGAGTGAGTGTGTGTGTGTGTGATTGAGTGAGTATGTGCGTGTGTGTGAGTGAGTGTTTGTGTGTGTGTGTGTGTGAGTAAGTGTGTGTGTGTGAGTGTGAGTAAGTGTGTATGAGGGAGTGTGTGTGTATCTGTGACTGTGAGTCTTTGTGTTTCTGTTTCTTTCCCACCTCTGTCTCAAAAGTGTTGGTTTCTTTATGTCGCCATAATTAAGCAATTTGGCAGAAGAATCCAAGAGAATAAGAAACAGACTTTAGATTAATTGTTGGCAACCATTTGATTCCCTAAACCCTTTACAGCGATGCCTCAGCACAACTGCAGTTCAGAGAGGGAAAAAGGAAAGCGAACACACACACACACACACATATAGACATGTGTAAGCGCGTATATATATATATATTCTTTTATTCTTTTACTTGTTTCAGTCATTTGACTGCGGCCATGCTGGAGCACCGCCTTTAGTCGAACAAATCGACCCCAGGACTTATTCTTTGTAAGCCTAGTACTTATTGTATCGGTCTCATTTGAGGTGACGTAAACACACCAGAATCGGTTGTGGAGCGATGGTACTAGGACAAACACAAACACACACACACGCATATATATATAAGACGGGCTTCTTTTAGTTTCCCTCTATCAAATCCACTGACAAGGGTTTGGTTGGCACCCAAGGTGCGGAACTCGGGACCATGTGGCTGGAAAACAAGCTACTTACCACACAGCCACTCCTATGTTATACATATATATCATATATATATGTTATGGTATTTAAGTATGCTGGCCACTGATAAATCATTAAATAATGACTTTATCCTAATTACGTATGTATATATGTATGTATGTATGTATGTATGTATATATGTATGTATGTTTGTATGTATGTATGTAATATATACATACATACATATATATATATTATATATATATATATATATATATATAAAGTAACCATATGTGAAATGTTGGCGATTTTCTTCGTCCGTCTTCTTTTTCTATTGTTTCTGAAGAAGAACATCTGCTCGAAACGTAAAACCACCTTTCTTTCCTTCCCTGAGCATCTGCTAATACTTTACATGTACGACGTCCTTGTGTTGTTGTTGTTTTTTTGTGTTTCTTCGTCGTTTTTTTTTCTTTTGAGGATTTATATATTTATATATACACAAACGCACACACGTACACATAGATATTTTCTTGCATTCTTTCTCTTCGGACCGCAGCCATGCTGGGGCGCTGGTATGAAGAGCTGGGGCTCTGTCAGTCACTTTTGCTGAACCGTTATGGAGTCATAAACACACCAACAAAACAGACAGAAAGAAACATATACATGGAAACTGACCCCCATACATATATATACAAACATTTTTCCTCTTCTTGTTTACGTATTTCATGTTGTTTGCACAGTTGGTGTCGTCCTGTACTCATATATGCACATGTATATATGTGTGTGTGTATATATATATATTATTTTTTACATATATGCATGTGTGTATGTATGTATTTATATATATATATGTGTGTGTGTGTGTGTGGTGTGGTGTGTGTGTGTGTGTGTGTGTGTATATATATATATATATATATATATTATAACATACATACATATACATATGTATATATGTGTACAGGACATCACCAACGAGTGAAAATTATGTAAACACACGAGAAACAAGTATGGGACAAAATACCAAAAGAAGATAACTCGCTCATCAGTTGTCAACCGTGATATTACTCCTTGTTTTGTGCTTTTAACAACAAGATAGAAAAACTTCATAAGACAGCAGCATCCAGAAATGTTTAAAATACATACTTTATGGCGAGTTAGGGCTTCGAACGAACAAACAATAACAGAGTGGACGGACGAATTAAACAATCGACGAAGACAGACATTAAGGGTCGTTAGGCCAAGACGAATTGTAATGTGTAACGCATGGGAGAAATTTTTAAAGGAAATAAAATAAATAGAAGAGAAGAAAATAGTAGAAGAGAAAGTAATGTTGGGAAGCGAGAGTAATGACGTCCAGCCCGATGTCCTGCACTTATTGCGTATGCTTTAGGTATTATGTTCTGTACTTAATGTGTATATTTTTGGTATTTTGTCCTCTATACCTCGTGTGTTCACGTATTTTTCACCTGTTGGTGGCGTCCTGTACTTAAGGTGTATTATATATATATATATAAAGGGTAAAGGCCCCCTTCGGTCATGAATGACCATGGGATTGCACCTAGAAAGTTACCCTCCTAGACACAAGTCCGGGCAAGGTTGTTTATGGAAGACCAGCAGTTGCCCATGCTTACCAGCCTCCCCTCTCCACGCCACCAGTGTTATCCAAGGGAAAGACAAAGGACGATACAGCTTGGCACCAGTGACGTCGCAACTCATTTCTACAGCTGAGTGAACTGGAGCAACGTGAAGTAAAGTGTCTTGCTCAAGAACACAACACGCAGCCCGGTCGGATTCGAGCTCACAACCTCACGATCGTAAGCTCGACGCTCTAACCACTGAGCCATGCGCCATATATATATATTATATATATAATATATATATATATATATATAATATATATAATAATTATATATATATTATATATATATATATATATATTATATAATATATAATATATAATATATTGTATATATAATATATATATATATTAATATATATATATATATATAAATAATATATATATATATATATAATATATAATTTTCTAGATGGTGTAATTTAATTATTTTGAATTGATAAAAGGTGTTTTTTTTCTAATATTTTATATATATTGTATTGCGTGAAATTTGATTTAGTATTTCTAAATTGAGATCTTTTTCCTTGTAAGTTTGGATTTATTCCATCAATAATAATTATATATATATATATATAATATATATATTAATATATATATATATATATATATATTATATTAAAAATAATATGTGACAATTATTCGGTAGCCAAGAGATGGTGTTGTGGATTTCCACCTTGGCATCCGAAACTCAGAGTTTTATCTTGGCTACCGAATAATGGTAACATATTAATTTACAGATAAATTTCCTCTATTTACATAATATTGAGGTCCATTTCTTTCTCTTGTTATCTTACTGTTTTTACCAATATATATATATAATAAGTGATAGTCTTTTTCTCCAAATTGAATAAATTTTAGATTTAGATTTTTTCCTTTATTCTAACGTGTCAAAGTACTTGGAACTTATAGACCAACTGTTGTGTTGATGTGCATAGGGTTTGTAAGGTCTCTGCACTCTCTGTGAATGTTATTGTGACCATTTGACATTGACCTAGTTCTCCTAACGCTGAATCTGTTCATCAAATTGTAGTAATTGGCATTTAGTTGTGACAATGCTGTCTTCCACATAAATTCCTTATATGGAGCTATGGCATCCCATTTACCCCATTTCTATGATTAGAAAATCTTTATTGTCTCCTCTCATTTGTTCTTCCCTCTCAGAACCTTACAGTAGTCTGGATCAACCGAATCTTAGTCAGTCAGTTAATGGGCTCCACTACCTCAAATGTTCTTAAAATTTAAATCCACATCTTTGTCTATATATCTACCTTCTCTATAATGTTGCCACTTGATATGAAAATGTTTGTATTATAGGAAAACCTCTATAATTGGCTGATGAGTACTCAGCATTTTAAAACTGTTGTAATACTTACAACATTTAATAAAATGATGTAGTACGAAACGATCGTACCAAATTACCGGAGTCATTCTTGTTGCTTATTTTGATTATAATCACCCCACGGATTATTATGGATAACACCATACAGAATTCTGGTGCATCTAAATTAAGTACCATATTCATTTGAATCTAAATTTTTGCTGAACTTATATATATAAATGGATATTTCATTTTTTTCTTTTATCTCTTTTACTTGCTTCAGTTATTAAACTGTGGCCATGCTTAGTCGAATAAATTGACCCCACGACTTATTAATATTTTTAAAACCTGGCACTTTTTTTGCTGAACCTGTAAGTTACAGGGGTGTAAACATACCAAAACTGGTTAGTGTGTGTGTGTCGGGGGGGGGGCACAAAGACACACACATACACATTTATACAATGGGGTTCTGTCTACCAAATCTGATCACAAGGTCTTGTTTGACCTGAGTCTATAGTAGAGGACACTTGACCAAGGTGACAAAGGTGAGATTGAACAGGTAACCATGTAGCCATTCATGCGCCTATATATATATATATATATATATATAGGCACAGAAGTGGCTGTGTGGTAAGTAGCTTGCTTAACAACCACATAGTTCCGGGTTCAGTCCCATTGCGTGGCAACTTGGGCAAGTGTCTTCTACTATAGCCTCGGACCGATCAAAGCCTTGTGAGTGGATTTGGTAGATGGAAACTGAAAGAAGCCCGTCGTATATATGTGTGTGTGTTTGTCTCCCCAACATCGCTTGACAACCGATGCTGGTATGTTTACGTCCCCGTAACTTAGCGGTTCGGCAAAAAAGGACGATAGAATAAGTACTAGGCTTGCAAAGAATAAGTCCTGGGGTCGATTTGATCGACTAAAGGCGGTGCTCCAGCATGGCCACAGTCAAATAACTGAAACAAGTAAAAGAGTAAAAGAGCATATATATATGTACACATCATATACAAATGGATATACACACACATATATATATATATATATATACGTCGTATACAAATGGATATACATATATGTGTGTGTGTATGTGTCTGTGCATTTCCAGGACAACGAAAGATTGGAAAAAGTTTTAAAAAATACACGAAAAAAAAAACACAAAGACAAAATCTTCCAAACCTCCATCAGAAGGAAAAAACTGAAAAGATATTGAAAGAAAATTCTTGGAGTAACAGAGTTGCGATGATTAAAACCGTATTTATACAGGATGTGTTTAACAAAGAACAGGAAGTTGAGCATGCTGGATATCTGGTTGTCATAGCAACATTATGTACAGGA
>NW_021835643.1:0-20000 GCF_006345805.1 Octopus sinensis
CATGATCAAAAAAAAAAAAATACCAGTTGGTTCAATGTAATTGACTCTCCCCCTCCCCCCCGCCACCTCCCCAAGATCAATGAAACTGATTATCCCCCCACCCCACCCCTAAAATCTGCTGTCTCGCCTTGTGCTAAATTTCAAAACCACCACTACTACTACTACCACTACCACTACCTCTACTACCACCACGACCGCCACGACCACCACCACTACTACTACTACTACTACTACTACTACGACCACCACTACTACTACTACTACCACCGCCGCCACCACCACTGCTACTACTACCACTACCACCACCACCACCATCACCACTACTACTACCGCCACCACCACCAACACTACTACTACTACTACCACCGCCGCCACCACCACTGCTACTACTACCACTACCACCACCACCACCATCACCACTACTACTACCGCCACCACCACCACACTACTACTACTACTACCGCTACCACCACTAATACTACTACCGCCACCAACACCACCACTACTACTACTACTACTACTACTAATGTGCAGCTGGTGTCAAGAAATTTGCATGCATCATTTGCAGTATGGGCGCAGTACTAAGACACCACCACAGATTAGTGTCACCATGGGCTTGCCTGATTGCTTGTGTGTGTGCGTGCGTGTGTGCGTGTGTGTGTGAGTGTGTGTGTCTGTGTGTGCAGGCAGTGGGGTAGTATTTTGTGCAACAGACCGTTACTGAGCTCAACGCAGGCAACCTGCAACTGTACACATGCACACCTATACGGATACATTCGACCACACACACACACACACACCACACATACAATACAAACACGATAGTGTTATTGTGTCGTCTTATCTTTGTCCCTGAGAATGCAGTTTTCCATCCTGGGTCAATAATCTCTGGCTGCACAAATGCGCATGTGCACCACAATATGTGTACATACACATATGTGTGTATATATATATATATATATATATATATATATATATGTTAATAAAATAGAACATATGCATATATATAAACATATATGTACGTACCTACCTCTACATGTAACAATAACCCGCTATATGTGTACAGACACCAAAAAGACGTCGAACACATAGAGAGACGAAACACATAGACACAAACCAAAGAACAAACAAGCAAAAAAAAAAAAAAAGAGAGAGATACAGGACAATAAGCACAACGAAAAATCCCTTCTTCAGTCGCTAAGGTTTCATCTACTACTAAACGTTTCGAAGGATATATATATATATATATATATATATATATATATTAACAGACGTAACAGAGTGACTCATTTGTTTGATATGGATCAACTTCATGAAGCTCTCAGACCTTGAATCACTCTGTTATTTCTAACATTGATATATATATATATAGATATATATATATATATATACCGGAGTAAACACATAAATGTGAAACAAGGTGGAAAAAAGAGTACTCAAATACCAGTGGTAGAGTAATTGCTTTATTTAAAGCAGCAGAAAATTCAACAAAACTTGATTTTTGTTGAATTTTCTGCTGCTTTAATAAGCATATATATATATATATATATAATATGAATGTATATATATATGTTGTATATGAATGTGTGTGTATATATATATATTAATATACGTATGTATATATGTATGTATATGAATGTATATATATGTATGTATGTATGTATATATAAATATATATATAAATACAAAATGGGACAAGAACGCAAAACATCCAGATAGATGATACAAAGAAAACCAGGATGGCTCATGCGGAGTTTCCTATCCTCAGTCGAGTTCCAGATTATCTTAGCAATTTTGGCTGGTCATACTCGAGACTGCTCCAATCTGGCCAGCCCCAAAGAAAAACTCTCATACGCATATATATGCATATGTATATGTGTGTGTGTATGTATTATATATATATATATATATATATATATATTTATATATACACATATATATACATATGTATATACATATACACACACACACACAACACACTTATTTTTACATAAATCATTACCCCATTAGTACCCCACTTTTCTTCAACAGCCCCTTTCAACTTTCCACCACTCCCAGGGAGGAATACCGCCCAGTTTGGGAACCACTGCTCTACACCATACCATACAAAATATACACACCTCCACAACAGAATATATCACTCTACGCATATCATTCTATACACCCTGTTATGGGACAGTATACAGTTCACATATTTTTCTTTGAGGTTGAGGTTTTTCTCTCTCTTTCTGCCTCTCTTTCTCCTGTTTTTCTTGTAAACCTGTCTACTATGGCACTGTTGCATGACACTCCATATATGGCTAACACTCAAGAATCTAGAGCACTGTTTATTATTATTGCTATTTAAGTTGTTGCTGCTGTTGTTGTTGTTGTTGTTGTTGTTGTTGTTGTTGTTGTTGTTGTTGTTGCTGTTTAGCCCAGGTCAGTCATAATCCAGCATACATACGATCAAAGTCAATCCAGTCTGGACCATCTCACCTTCCATGTAGTCATATAAGCATCTCAATCAATCAAGACCCATAATCTAGCTTACGTACGATCGAAGATGTTCCGGACATGGCCATCCCATCTATGTAGTCACATGATACTTTGGTCACCAAAAAAACTCTGTAGCTCAGGGTGAGGTGGGGTGGTAGTAGGGTGGGGGAATTATACATAATACATACACCCCCCTCCTCAAACATCCTCCCCTCCTCCTCAACATCCTCACCCTCCTCCCTTCTCCTCAACATCCTCCCCCTCAACATCCCCTCCTCCTCCTCCTCAACATCCTCCCCCTCCTCAACATCCTCCCCCTCAACATCATCCCCTTCCTCCTCAACATCCTCCCCTCCACCCCTATTTCTCCTCACCACCCACCCCGCCCTTGTGTATTCAATCCCACCCCCATTAGGGAGACCGATACCTCGTGAGTGAATGTGGTAGATGGAAACTGTATGGAAGCCTATCCTGTGTATATGAGTGTGTGTGTGTGTGCATGTGTGTGTGTCTTTGTGTGTTCGTTCCCACTTCTACCACCACCATCACTATCACCACCACATGATAACCAGTGATGGTTTGTTTATGTCCCCTTAACTTAGCACTTCACTAAAAGAGACCCATGGAATAAACACACAGCCTCGTGTCACATGACAAAAACACTTCATTTTCCCCCACAAGCTTTTATTCTGGCATAGTCCACCTAAGATTACACTCTAATCCTGTATCTTTCTATCTTGTTCTTTTAACTTTTGATAGCACCAGTCGACCGATTGTGTGTCCTTCCTTTTTCTTAAGACAGTTGTTGCTATTTGGAGAAAATTTGGCTCCTATTTCTAGCACTTCAGATGACATTGTAGAGGTCTGCTTTCTGGCTTGTGTGTATTTGTATCCTACACCTATAACCCAAGATACACTTAGACACATTTAAATATGTCTTCAGAATGTCTGTTGCTTCTAGCTATCCAATACACGAATGGTTTCCTTCACCTTGCATTGATGTTGTTGTTGCTGCTGCTGCTGCTGCTGCTGTTGTTGTTGTTGTTGTTGTTGCCTGTTGTTGTTGTTGTTGTTGTTGGATTGTTGGTAAAAAAAAGGCCTTGCAGAAGTTCTTCCAGTTCTTTACATTTCGAGTTCAAATACTGCCAGAGTCGGCTTTGCCTATCATCTTTCCAGAGTCCATGAAATAAGTACCAGTCATGAACTGGGGATCAATGACCCTGATCTCAGTATAGTTGCCCTTATGCTTATGTCTTTCCATTATCCTAAATGCTCTTTGTACCCCCTGTGGCCAGTAAATTATTATTATTAGTAGTAGTATTATTGAGTGAGAGAGCAGTGCATGCCATCAAAGTGACACTAGGGTAAAATATACGAAGCCCAATATACCCATCATGACTACCCGTCTGATAAGGGTACACCAGGCACATGCATCACAACCATATGTGTGTGACATGGTGATCTCATATCAAGATAAACAGCGCATGATCTTGCAGGTGGGGCCCAGTTAGAATTTCCTTCTGATCAAGTAGCCCATCCCACTCAAAAAGTCTCTGAATAAGGGTTGTTTAAGGATGTTGAATGAAACACCCATGTTTCCAAAGGTGAATTATTCAAGCCCCAAAGAATCCCTCTCAACACATGGCTATGATACTCCCCCACTACTGCTCATGATCAGTACTGCATCAGGGCATTTATTATTATATTATTAGTATTATTATTATTATTATTATTATATTATTTCTATTATTATATTATTATTTATTATTATTAAGGCGTTAGCACGCTGGACGAAATGCTTAGCGGTATTTCGCCCAAGTTGACTTTACCTCTCCTCCTTTCAGGGGGTCGATAAATTAAGTACGAGTTGCATGCTGGGGTCAATGTAATCGACTGTCCCCTTCCTACCAAATTTCAGGCCTTGTGCCTATAGCAGAAAGGATTTTTATTATCATTATCGCATAGCCTCAGCTGAAATTTGAACCAGCTAACCTATGCTTAATGGTATTCATGGTACAAACATCACACCTTTTGTTTCACATCTCTTTGTTCATTCAGGCAAAGTATACCTAGGACTATGTAATCCATTGGGTCTTTTTTTTTTTTTTCTGAAAAATGTAGTATATGATTCAAGACATACATTTAACTGTCACGTCTAGTAAGATTTTTCATTGCAATACTACGTTGGTATTCTGCTGTTTGTGAGTTCAATCTCTGGCTACAGTGGGCCTTTCAGTATTACTGTTTCTGCTCGTAATTGCTTTTTGATGCTGCCACAAGTAGGAAGAGATTTTCTTTGTTTTGTGTTTTGTTGTGTTTTTTTTTTATGGGGGGTTCTGGTAATACTTGTGTTTTTTTTATATTTTTCTGTTTATTTTTCCTTGTTTTCTTGTTGTTTTGTTGGTTAGTGTTCATGTTATTTTAGTTAACACACACACACACATATTTATATATATGTATATACATTAAATACATACATATATATATATACATATATATATATATATATATGTATATACACACACACACACACACACACACACATATATATATACACACACACACACACATATATATATATATATATATACATATTTAGTGAAGGGAAGAAATGGAGCTGAACGAAGATTCTACAGAATTCCTTTTTATTATTTTCTACACATGTTTCAAAGGCCGCAAATTTCCAAATTCGGATTGAATAAGGAGACCATTTTCAACTTTCTCTTCAGGAAAATCCAGGAATTCAAATCTCTAAACAAATGCGCAGGAGAGACAGTTTGTGCCATTCCATGGGCTCCTAAGGAGCGTTTTGTTCGAATTGCTTGCTGCGCATTTGTTTTGGAGATTTAAATTCCTGGATTTCCTGAAGAAAAGCTGCAGAATGTCTCCTTATTCAATCCGAATTTGGAAATTTGCAGCCTTTGAAACATGTGTAGAAAATAATAAAAGGAATTCTGTAGAATCTTCGTTCAGCTCCATTTCTTTCCTTCACTAAATATATAAAACTTCAAATTTCCGCATTAAGGCACGGGTTTGAGACCCCATGGTCGTAACCTCAACCGTGTTTTTTCTGTTGTGATTTTTGCTACCCAGGTATCGCTTAAATTTTGAATAATCCGTAACAAAATAATTCATTTATCCATTTCAATAAATTATATATATATATATATATATATATAAATAATGCAATCTATTCTCTACTTCTAGTTTGGTTTTGAGTACATTTCTCCTATCCATTACCAGTGACAAGTGAGTGTGTGTGTCTATATATATATATATGTATATATATACATATATATATATATCCACATATATATATATATATAGATATATATATATATTATGTATATGTGCCACTCATGTGTAAGCTGGTTCTGTTGGTTTTTTCATCCCCTTGTATAGAATGTTTTTCTCCTTCTTACAGGAATTAGAATTGAGGAAAGAATGGTTAGGTTCGGTGCCAAAACTGCAAATTTGGACTTGTTCCACCCAAGCTGGCAGACTTTATCAAAATCGGCCGATCACGCCTTCTCACTAAAAGGTACCAGCTTTGTTTGGCCTTCCTGGTCTTTCATCATTCTCTCTCTTTCACTCTCTCTCTCTCTCTCTCTCTCACTCACTCACTTACTCACTCTCTCTCTCTTCATTGTTGTAACTCTGTTGTGTTCTCATCCAGTGTCACCATCATCATCATCATCGTCATCATCACCATCATCGTCCCTTTAACGTCCACTTCTCCATCCTTGTATGGGTCAGGCGAAATTCACCGAGGCGCATTTTCTACAGCTGTATGCTCTTACTGTCACCAACCTTCACCCGTTTCTAAAGATTGTCGATATTTCCCCCCTGACACATATTTACCGAAGATCACAAATGAATGACACTGCTTGTACAACAGTGACACTCGTCTACAACTATTGAGCAATGACAAGACAAGGTCACACACACACACACACACACACACAGTATATTGGTCAAAGAAAATGAATGCCTTAAATCAGAGATTAGACCTTATGGTGTTATCTTCAGTTCTTTAACAAAGGCGGCGAGCTGGAAGAACCATTGGCACACTGGTTCAAGGCGGCAAACTGGCAGAATCGTTAGCACACCGGGTGAAATGCTTAGCCGTATTTCATCTGGCATTAACGTTCTGAGTTCAAATTCCACCGAGGTCGACTTTGCCTTTCATCCTTTTGGGGTTGATTAAATAAGTACCAGTTACGCACTGGGGTCGATATGATCGACTTAATCCGTTTGTCTGTCCTTGTTTGTCCCCTCTGTGTTTAGCCCCTTGTGGGCAGTAAAGAAATAGGTATTTCATCTGGCATTAACGTTCTGAGTTCAAATTCCACCGAGGTCGACTTTGCCTTTCATCCTTTCGGGGTCGATAAATTAAGTACCAGTTATGCACTGGGGTTGATGTAATATAAAATAAAATAAAAAGTATTTACTTTTTATTTTCACACACAAAGAATACCTATGACTAGAATTGGTAGCATACCTTAAGAATACTACCAGCTGTTTAGGAATTCTAAGGGTAAACAAACTCTATTTGTACTCTTATAAGTTCTTAACAGAACACACCTCAACTATATTATATTATATTATATATATATATATATGTGTGTGTGTGTGGTGTGTGTGTGTGTATGTATGTATGTATATATATGTGTGTGGTATTATATATTTAATATATATATTATATATAATATATATATATATATATATATATATAATATATATATATTTTATATATATATATATAATATATGGCTTAGATTTTCCTTTGGGCTGGTCAGGTCGGGGCAATCTAAGATTAATCAGCCGAATTGCGAGGATGATCCGGTTCCTGACTGAAGATTGAAGGCTTCGAATGTCCCCTCCGTGTTTTTGTATCGTCTCCTAAAGTTTTTCGTTCTTGTTCCAGTTTGTATTTTCTTACATATACATATACATATATAATATATATTATATATATATATATATATATATATGCACATATATATATAATATGTATGTAATTTTATATATATATATAATATATATATATATTATATATATGCATATATATAATATGCATATATATGTATGTATGTATGGATATGCATGTGTGTGTACATGTGTATGTATATATATATGTGTATATATAATGTCTTTTATTCCATCTTTTCCATTTTCAGAACTTCGCACTGATGACCGCCGACTCCACCAGCGCCCCGGTCCCCTCAACTTACCCGTGGAACGGACCCTACCCGACCCCCTCAGCGAACGCAGATATTCCACCCACCTTGCTGAGCTCGAGCATCTTCGCCGATCCACGATCCACCACCCGGATGTCTCCCGGGTGGAACCAAACGGATTTCATCCACCCTCAGGTATGCAACTGTCCTAGCATCTTTGTTAACCCTTACTCTTTTGCCCTTTTACTCTTTTACTTGTTTCAGTCATTTGACTGTGGCCATGCTGGAGCACCGCCTTTAGTCGAGCAAATCGATCCCCAGGACTTATTCTTTGTAAGCCTAGTACTTATTCTATCGGTCTCTTTTTGCCAAACCGCTAAGTTACGGTGACGTAAACACACCAGCATCGGTGTCAAGCGATGTTGGTGGGGACAAACACAGACACATAAACACCCACACCATACATACATATATATATATATATATTATATATATATATATATTTATATTATACATATATATATATATATAATACATACATATATATATAATATACATATATACGATGGGCTTCTTTCAGTTTCTGTCTACCAATCCACTCACAAAGGCTTGGTTGGCCCGAGGCTATAGTAGAAGACACTTTCCCAAGGTGCTACACAGTGGGACTGAACCTGGAACCATGTGGCTGGTAAACAAGCTACTTACCACACAGCCACTCCTAGTGGGACTGAACCCGGAACCATGTGGTTGGTAAGCAAGCTACTTACCACACAGCCACGCCTACGCCTACGCCTATGTATGTTTTTAGAATGACATTGTAGGGTAGGGAGACAGACCAGATCTGGTTGGTTTGAACACAAAACAGGTGGAATATTTAGACTGGATAGAGCCAGTTCAATTCTTTAGCATTCAGGTTCTCCTCACATTGTTTTTGGTTAATCCTGCATAATCCCAGAGCTTTGAGATTTCAAGAGATGTGATTGTTTATTTTTAGAATGACATTATAGGGTAGGTGTGAGAGGTCAGACCTGGCTGCTTTGAACCCGTAAAATACTTAGGCCAGATGCTGGTAGTCCATTAGTGTCTGATGATGGCAAAGTCCGTGTTCTCAGCAATGACAGTTAGAAGGCTGAGACACACAGACACCTGTGCATCAAGCTGTTTTAAATAGGAGAACCATCGCATAGATAACCCCACCCTCTCAGCAGAAAGAACCTTGACCCAGCGACACAAAAAACCATTATAGCTGGAGATCCTTCCTGCTGCAGTGGACGATCGGGGGTCCATAGCGTGTCGTCATGCTCTAGGCCCTCCACAACACCTGCTGGTTCTGCTTTCTTGACCACTGGACCCCACTGGTGGTCTCCTCTGCCCAGTACGATAGAACTGGTCTTGCACGCATGGGTAGACAAGCTCTTATGCCATATGTGGTCAGTTGAAATGCTCACCATCATCATCATCATCGTTTAACATCCGCTTTCCATGCTAGCATGGGTTGAACGATTTTGACTGAGGGCTGGCGAACCAGATGGCTGCTCCAGGCTCCAATCTTGATTTGGTAGAGTTTCTACAGCTGGATGCCCTTCCTAACGCCATCCCCTCCAAAAGTGTAGTGGGTGCTTTTTACGTGTCACCGGCATGAGGGCCCGTCAGGCGGTACTGGCAACGACCTCGCTCGAATTCTTTTACACATGCCACCAGCACAGGTGCCAAAGCATTAAATATTCCATTCTCACATGGGTAGGCTGGGTATACAAATTTAAACATTTTGACATCAACCTGCTTGTTTTAAAGTGATTAAAATTAAAATTAAAACCTCCCATCAAAGTTACATCTTAATTTATGTTCCAAACACAAACTTAACGACCAAGTTCTTTTGCTGAATTCTTCATTATTTTCAAAAAGGTTAATTGGCACAAAGGCATGGTATTTCAACAGGATATGGTAACAAAAGGGTTAAAGTGAATCTTATTTAAAAACCTTCCATCAAAATTTCCTGTTTATTTATATTCTAAAAACTTCTTTAATAAGGACAAAATTATATTACTAAATTCTTTGTAATTAAAAAAGAAGATAGTGTATTTCGACAGAAATATGGTTAAAAAAGAAATGGGTTAAATATTAGCCTATAAATTACTGCATCAACTGATTTCCCACACCTAGCCAGATGTTCCCTTCCTGACCCTAACCCATAGCTTCTTAACTCTGAAGAAAATTTGCAGTATTTAATTTTTCAATTTGATTATCTAACGCAAGAACAGATAATCAATTACTTTGTTTTCGAAGCAGCTGTTTGAGCTAATAAACTTACCAGCTTTCAGCAGTTGAATTAATACATTAATACTCCTGCTTAATCTAAACTTTAACTCTAACCACCACAACACCTTAGCCATGAAGAAAAATTTTGCAGTACCTAATTTGTTGGGGTAGTTATGTAACACCAGATAAAACAAACATCAATTACTTTGATTTTTCCAAGCAGCTGTTTGAGTGTTTATCTTTGCTGTTTGTAGTTTTGTCATTTTAATCTTACTGAAAACTAAAAAACCACAACAAAAGAAAAACAGTCAAGAAAAAAAACCTTCCTTCTAAGTTAAGATTTTATTATATTTTTTCCATCCTTTACTGGAATCATTCTGACATCAACAACAAGAAGGATTTTAGGAAGCTAGGGTTAATCATCATCATCGTTTAACGTCTGCTTTCCATGCTGGCATGGGTTGGACGATTTTTACTGAGGACTGGCGAACCAGATGGCTGCACAAGGCTCCAATCTGATCTGGCAGAGTTTCTACAGCTTGATGCCCTTCCTAACACCAACCACTCCTAAGGCACCACCTGCAAGGTCATGCGCTGTTTATCTTGATATGAGATCACCACGTGCGCACATATGATTGTGATGCATGTGCCTGGTGTGCCCTTGTCAGACGGGTAGTCATGATGGGTATACTGGGCTTCGTATATTTGTACCTCAGTGTCACTTTGATGGCATGCACTGCTCTCTCACACAATAATGATAACAATAATAATAATAATAATAATAATAATGTTTGTTGACTTAATGGTTAGGATGTTCCACTCACAATTACAAGATTGCGGTTTCAATTCCCAGACTGGGAGTACAACATTGTGTTCTTGGACAAAACACTTCCTTTTTCATTGCTGAGGTTGGCTCAGCTGCGGATGAATCTCCCCACAATGGACTGGTGGTGCCCCCATTCGGGGAGAATGTTGTAATTTCGGTTACCGACACATAATGGAAACCAGGTAACTAACCCCTACATATAAGGCGGCGAGCTGGCAGAATCATTAGCACGTCGGGCGAAATGCTTAGAGGTATTTCGTCTGCCGCTACGTTCTGAGTTCAAATTCCGCTGAGGTCGACTTTGCCTTTCCTCCTTTCGGGGTCGATTAAATAAGTACCAGTTACGCACTGGGGTCGAAATAATTGACTTAATCCGCTTGTCTGTCCTTGTTTGTCCTCTCTGTGTTTAGCCCCTTGTGGGTTGTAAAGAAATAGGTATTTCGTCTGCCGCTACGTTCTGAGTTCAAATTCCGCCGAGGCCGACTTTGCCTTTCATCCTTTCGAGGTCGATTAAATTAGTACCAGTTACGCACTGGGGTCGAAATAATTGACTTAATCCGCTTGTTTGTCCTCTCTGTGTTTAGTCCCTTGTGGGTAGTAAAGAAATAGGTATTTAATCTGCCGCTACGTTCTGAGTTCAAATTCCGCCAAGGTCGACTTTGCCTTTCATCCTTTCGGGATTGATTAAATAAGTACTAGTTACGCACTGGGGTCGAAATAATTGACTTAATCCGCTTGTCTGTCCTTGTTTGTCCTCTCTGTGTTTAGCCCCTTGTGGGTAGTAAAGAAATAGGTATTTCGTCTGCCGCTACGTTCTAAATTCAAATTCCGCCGAGGCCGACTAGTAAAGAAATAGGTAACTGACCCCTACATGCAGGGGTCAATGGTGACGATGATGATGTTGATACGTTTGTCCTTGTGCTGTCCTGTTAATTTTTTTGATCTTCTGACTTTAAATCTCAAAACATTCAACTTATTCCAGAATAACAGACATTTTTTTTTTTTTTGTTGTTTCAATGTTCAGTTGTAGAACGGCTATTAGGTGATGGTTCTGCCCCTGCCAGAGGCAACTCCGTGGTCGTCTTCCTGGACAGGAAGAACCCAAAAGGAAACAGCTTGCAGTTGGGTTCCTTGACCGATCGCATGGATCGTCCTCGACTCTTGGCACCGTCTCATGATCTACTTAAAGGTGTGTGAGCAGTATTCGTGTGGCCGGGTGGCATGTTTTGTGTATGTGTTTGTAATTGTAACTGTCTATCTATGTACCTGTACCTAAATGGCACAGGCTTGGCTGTGAGGTAAGAAGCTTGCTTCCGAACCACATGACTTTGGGTTCGATTCCACTGTATGACACCTTGGCAAGGGTCTTCTACTGTAATCTCAAACTGGCCAAACACTTGTGCCCAGTGTACCCTTATCAGATGGGTGGTCATGATGGGTATACTGGGCTTCATATATTTTGCCCCAGTGTCATTTTGATGGCTTACACTGCTCTCTCACTCAATAATAATAACAATAATAATAATAATAATGACAATACTAATAATAATAATAATAATAATAATGATAATAATAATAACAATAATCATCATCATCATTAGGCGTCCGCTTTCCATGCTAGCATGGGTTGGACGGTTCGACTGGGGTCTGGGAAGCCAGAAGGCTGCACCAGGCTCCAGTCTGATCTGGCAATGTTTCTATGGATGGATGCCCTTCCTAACGCCAACCACTCCGTGAGTGTAGTGGGTGCTTTTTACGTGCCACCTGCACAGGTGCCAGACGGGGCTGGCAAACGGCCACGGTCGGATGGTGCTTTTTACGTGCCACCGGCACGGGGGCCAGATTAATAATGATAATAATAACAATAATAATACTAATAATAATAATAACAACAACAACAATAATAATAATGATAATAATCTAGCTGACTGAGAATGCACTGATTCATTTTTATTTATATTTATTTACTTAATCTGTATTTATTTATTTATTCTAATTACAGCTCATCACCTAGCGACCATTGACCAAAATGTCAGCCGCACAAGGTTAAAACCAATTCCACAAGAACTACCACCTGTTTCGCAACACAGCATGACCGGTTCCGACAGATGTAGTTTACCTGTCATCCCTGAAACCCAGCATCTTGACTATCCATCTCTCGACTCACGGTACCCGGTTGACCAACGACTACCAACTCTCGACTCGCGGTTACCCGTCATGCTTCCATCCTACCAAGGAATCACAGACGTTCGGATTCCGAACCCTCGTCTTGCAGATCCCCGCTACCCTCCAGTTACCACTCATTTGTTCCCCCCCACTCACAACATGGCCTACCCATCGAACAGTTCAAATTTGTCCATTCTTGAAGAGAGCCGTGCCATTTCCACGCTGGCACTGCCCCCTACACACACTAACTATCCAATCATTTCCCATCGAGAGCTCTTTAATTCCATGGCCCCAACGAACACCATAGCGTCCCCTTACCTCAGTAGCACGTCATTTCTTTATCCCCACCTCTACAGTTCCGCGCCACAGTACCAGAGCAGTTTCTACATGCCGTCAAGCGATGTACGAAATTTTGACCTCTTAAGCCAAAGACCAGAAGTTCCGACCAGGATTGAACGACCGGCTTTATTAGCATCGCCGGGTCGTCAACCGGCCGACACTGCTCCATTAGTTGCTAATAAAACGTTGAACAAGGAAGACAACTCAAATGACATCGAAATGCGAATCAGCCAACCAGAACAGTCTACCGATGTGTTGATGCGTGAAGATCTTCGTGGTAGTACATCGGAACATGTCAGTCCACCCCCAGCACGACCATCACAGAGTACCGACTCTTCTGACAATGCAATATCAGTTTGGAGGCCTTACTAAACTATTTGGTAATTCTTACAAATCTAAAAGTATATGTAAAGAGGCCTTATATAGATATATGTGTGTATGTATGACTATACATATGTATATATATATATAATTTAATGTTATCTGGGTAATATGTATACTAATACACACGCATATACTCAGAGTAAAAAGAGTGAGAGACAGAAGCAGCAGATAAAATAAATTTATGTCCCATTTGTGGTACTTGGGTACCTCTACAAGAATCACAAGAAAGAAAAGAAACACTCCTTAATACAGAGTGTTTCAAGATATATGACAGCATAAAACAAATCCTACCGTTGGGTGTCTCCTGGGGAAATGTGTCTCCTGGGACAGTCTTCTTTTTAGAACATATCTCTTCAGCGATTACCGAGATATGAGATTCACTCAATTTTGGCTGCTGCTTTTGGAAGGATTGCTCTGGCTCATTTCCATCAGGATGGTCACATAAGGACTTACTTATGAAACTTCAACAACTGAAGTTCCTTCTACACAAAGATGAGTTTCAGATTATCTCCAGAGGCCATTATGACTGCATAAACGAAACTCCACTCTCTGCTCTAAAATGCCTTTCTGCCAATCCAGAGGAAGTATTTATCATCGCCCCAGGATCCACTGCTGACAATGGAGACTCTTAAACACTGCCCTTCTCGGCCTTGCTAAAAGCACATGGCCCCAGGATGTTGTTGTCATCACTGGGGAACTTGTGAAATAGACTCTTTTAAAAATATCCTCGGAGGCTGTGATAAAGAAAAAAAGCAAGTAACAAAGGAAGCATAAATAAAACTAGGGATGAGCCTCTTTCTCCTCGTTATTAAGGTCCTGTTGAAGGAAAAAAGGAAACCTTTTATCAGTGAAATGCTAGAAGCCCTCTCGAAGCAAAAAAAATAAATAAATAAAACTTCTGTGAACAGGGCCTCTTGGAAAGGGGTCTACGATAAATAAATAAAAAAGACCCTCTTCCTTAACAAAAATTGAACAGGGCCTCTTGGAAAGGGGTCTATGATAAATAAATAAAAAGACCCTCTTCCTTAACAAAAATTGAACAGGGTCTCTTGGAAAGGGGTCTATGATAAATAAATAAAAAGACCCTCTCCTTTAACAAAAACTGAGCAACGTCCATTTGGAGAAAAAAAAATCAACCAACTGAATCATTTCCAACAATGGAAAATCCTTTTTTTTTTTTGTTCTTCTGAGTGCCTTACAAAAAAGCAAAGACATACCCTGCCACCCATCACCCACTCTCCCACCATCGCCAGTCTCCACTTCTGTCACAGGTGGACCTGTTAGCTTGGTTTTATTGTAACTTAGCAACTGCATCTCTTTGTACTACATACACATGTTTTTTTTTTTACAACACACACACATACACACATACACACAAACACACACATATACACTCTTCTTGATTCATGAAGGCTACAAAAACAAGCAACTAAAAAACAACATATATATATATATAATATATATATATATATATATATATATATATAATATATATATATATATATATATATAATATATATATATATATATATATATATATATATATATATATATATATATATATATATATATATATACAGAGATAAAATAAACAAAAGGTTTTCCTCATTTAATCATTAATCAACACTCATGATTAACAACACTCACTCACTAAAGATTATTTCAACAAAAGAAAAAGAAGAATTAACAAAAAAAAAAAAGAAAAAAAAAACTCACAAAGACCCCAAAATTGTTTCCTTTCTTGTTGTTGTTGTGATTTTAATCCCTGTAAACTGACGAGACTATAAAAAGGTACGAGAGAACTCTTGGCAAACAAAAGTCTGTGACTTTGATTTCAAATCAATGATTGCAGAAACAATATTTCCACTGTTGTAATAGTTCTTGATGTCCCCTCCCCCTCACCTTCTGAGACTTAATTAATAATTAACATTTAAATAATTAAACAACTGAACATCTATTTTTTATTTCCACTGTAAAAAAAAAAAAGGGAAAAAAATTTAAAGACTTGTGCCTCCACAGAAGAGTAAAAAAAAAATTATATTTCTAATAATTTGAACAATTTAATGTGTGTGTGTGTGTGTATAAGTACATTTGTGAATGTGTGTATGTGTGTGTATGTGTATGGGTGGGGAAATACATGTGCACAGTGTTTATGTATATATGTGTCTGTGTATAAGTGCATGTGTGTATGTATGCGTGTGTGTATATATATATATATATATATACACACACACATATATGTACTCATAACATATTTATATTATACACATATATATATTATATATATGATATATATATATAATATTATATATATATATATATATATATATATGTTATATTTGTATATTATATATAGGCATATATAAACTATATATTATTATATATATTATATACATATATAGAATATAATATATTATTTACATATACAGATATATATAAATATATATTCATAATATACATTATGTATTTAAATACATACATATAAATTATATGTTCACTATATGACATGCATTATATTATATATATATATTATATATATATATATATATATATATGCATGTCTGTGTGTGTCTGTGTATATATATATATATATACATATATGTTAATATGTGTGAGGGTGTTGGTGTTCTGCTAATAAGGCTTTAAAGAAAGACAAGATCCTGTATGGGGATGCTTCTTCTGCTAGAAATAGCAGCCATCAAATCACACCTTACACGTCGTCAACAGAGGACATAGCAGACATGGCACCATGTGGGATGGTTATGACTGGATTGCCTTTGATCATAGTGTCTATTATTTTTATTTTCTCAGAGCAGATCTCTGAATACTTGTTGCGCATAGAGTGTGCAGTTTCAAATTTATATTTATAAATTCCTCGATAATATTGCGTTATCTGCATTGTAAAACAGCCTCGAAACAGGTGTCAAGTAAGTGTCATCACTTCACATTTCCTTTCACTATGAATCTGAGGTCCGAAAAAAGCTTCATATCATAAATTTATAAAAAATAAAACCTCATCATTAGATATCTGAGCATATCTAACTCATGATATCAGATACCAAGGCAGCATAGAATATTTAAATGTGGTATCGATATAAAGATGGTGTGCTAGATGTCTTCCTCTTCTTCCTCTTCATGCCCCTTCTTCATCCGCCTCCTCTTTGATGTATATTTCCATAAATTGATTGGTTTGTTACCAGTCATGTGGCTACCAAAGCCTGGTGAGGGAAATTCGATAGGTGGAAACTGGAGGAAGCCCATCATAAATATATATAGATATGTGTGTGTATATTCATATATATATATAGATATGCGTGTGTATATTCATATATATATATATATGTATGTGTATATATATATATATTTATGTATATGTTTGTAAATATATATATGTATTTATATTTATATGTATATATATATATGTGTGAGTGTGTTTGTATATGTATGCATATGTATAGATGTCTATATGTATATATATATATTTATGCAAACACATACACACATATATGCATACATATATATATATATATATACACATATGTATGTATGTATATATATGTGTATATATATTATATATATATATGTATATATAAGCATATATCTATGTATATATATATATTTATATATACACATATATATATGTATGTAGACATATATATATGAATTATTGAATAACAATGTTATAGCAATTACATAATCAACTTCATTAGTTTACAGTTGTTTCTGCTACAAGAAGCAGTGTACTCAGATGTGAGTGCTCATGCAACATGTTAAGCCTCTTCAGAACCATTAAAGTTGATACACACACACATATATGTATACATACATATATATACATACACATACATATATAATATATATATATTATATATATATATATATATATACTTGTTTTCAATGGTTGATCTCAAAGTAGATAAAGCTACAATGCTGTGTTGAAAATCCATAGGTTTAAAATGTTAAAGGTTACTCGTGGGCCTCTAAGTTCCTCAATTTTTGTGGTGCCAATTAATATTTCTTTTACCCTCAAGCAGGTGAGCTGGCAGAGTCATTAGCGTGCAGGGCAAAATGCTTAGCGCCATTTTATCCATCTTTATATTCCGAGTTCAAATCCCTTCAAGGCTGACTTTGCCTTTCATCCTTTCAGGGTCGATAAAATTAGCACCAGTTATGCACTAGGGCCACTGTAATTGACTTACCCGCTCCCCCAAAGTTGCTGGGTTTACGCCAGAATTTGAAATCAGTGTTTTGTTTTTTGCCCTCTCCCTCTTGGAAGCTGGGTGCATAATGTCAGATTACAAAAGAAGTGGGAGGGAGGGAGGGTGGTAAACAAAATGTGTTGCAAGTGAGAGGTGTTAATCACTTAGATGACTGAAACTTAATTAAACTTAATTAAACTCGCTGAAAAGAATTTTTTTTTTCATAATCAGCAGAAATAGCAAAAAAAAAAAACGAAAAAACAAAACAAATTTTTAGATGTGATGGGGATGCGGGGGGGGGGTCAGATGAGCTGAAGAAGGAGGAGGAAGAGGTGGAGGAAGAGGAAGAGAAGGAAGAGGAAGAGACGGAGATGAGAGAAAGAGTGTGTGAAAATAGAGAGAGAGAGGCGAGTGTGCGGGGGAGGGGTGGGGTGGTTCTTTTTCATTATTGTTGTTGTTGTTGTGAAAGTAAACAACGACAATAACGTAAACAATGTAAACAACAATGACTGTTCATTATTTATTATTGTCCATAAAATGTTTCCAACTTCTACGGAAAAAAAACTAATAATAATAATAATAATAATAATAATAATAATAATAATAATAATAACAACACAAGTGCCTTGATCACTATTCCTTTGTTTGTTGTTTCTTTTTTGATTTTTTAATTCAAAAATTATGTTTTTATTTTTATTTATTTATTTTTTTTGTTGTGATAAAGGCTCGTGCATGGTCGTCGTGTGGTTAAGAAGTTCACTTTACAACACATAATTCCAGGTTCAATTCTATGACATGGCACCTTGGCTGTGTCCCTTCAACTGGCGGTTAGACATCACGAGCAAACCACAACTGTTTCATGTGGTCGGCCTGTTAAGTAATCAATCAGCGTCAAGCCATCGCGTGATTCAATTTTCTACAGCTTTCTGCTTGTGCCTTATGTAAACCCGCTTTTAGCGCCAAAACCCCTTGCTAAAAGTTGAGACCGACCGACCCATTCACATGTCTCACCTCTTTCCATAGACTGTTGAGGCCCCCACTCGATATTTCCCTCATCATTTTATCACCAGCTGTTGACAGACAGAAGATACAGATTTGGTTGTCATTAATATAGCACGATTTTTGTTTTACTTGTAATGGGCCAACCACAAATTTATACGCACAAGCTAGTTTGTTGAGGTTTCCAGTAGCATGCCCCTCTCGGCGTGTAATCATCGCAGTTATTTTACATCGAAAGACATTATGTGCAGTAGATAAGGCTTCTGTTAATTGTTCGTGAGTGCTAGGCTTAGAAAGAGAAGTTAATTCACCATTAAGAACCAACCCACATCATCAGGGACACAATGTTTATTAAACAGAAGAGCAAGCGAATATAAACTTGCAATAACTGTGCGCTTGGGAAGAGTTGGCTGCTAATACGAAGAAAGGTTCCTTTCATTTGTAGCCGGATTCTGCATAGAAAAACCTGGTGTTTCTGGGGCGAGAGGTGGGGCGTGTGTTCTCTAATGGGTTTCAAAGCTCCAGTGTTATTCTTCATGCAGAAATGCTTTCATACTGAGAAAAGCACGCGAACTTCAAGAACATTCGATGTTGTTTCAAATGGCATGACATCTCTGCAAGCTGATTGGTTAACTATCAGGACACATCGCATGATAAGATCCTGATCAATGCGACTACCGCATCCGTGCATTGTAACCAGGAGACAGGTTAATGAACAGGGGCGGTGGTTAAAAATAGGTTTGAGAATCAGTCTTACAGATTAAATATCGTAATTAAAGTAAACAGGATCTAAAGAACCCAGAATCTGTGTGTCTGTTAATTTTGTTAAATTCTGTTTAAACAACAAATGCAGGAGAAACTTTGTAAATTTTCTGCGAGCATTGCTTAGAAATTCTGTCCCCGTTGGTGATCTTCAGAATTTCGAAGATCGCCAACAAGGACAGAATCACAAACTGTGAAATCCTGAGTACCCTGCAGGAGATTGTGGCAGAAGGAAAAATGAGACTGGACGGTTATGTTTTCTTTTTTTTTCTACTGCCAGAAGAACAAATGCCCAAGACAGCCATTCAGTGTGTATCACCAGAGGAAGGCAGGGAGAAAGGGAGACTTAGAAGACATGGCGTGTCATCTTCAAAAGATTTGAAGCGATTTTGCATCACCTGGGAAGAT
>NW_021835644.1:0-26136 GCF_006345805.1 Octopus sinensis
AATCTCATACTGAGATTTAATTATGCTTACTGTTCGTTTTTCGACATCAGTGGCAGACGCCATTAGTGTAAAACATCTCATAGTGTGATGGATTTTAGGTACACTGACGTCCAAACTGTGATTTGACAGGTAAAAGTATGTACATGAAAAATGAAAAAGTAAAAGAAAATATATACAAAACAAGAAACTAAAAACAAGGAAAATAAGAAGAAAAAATAGGAAGATTAATAAAAAATATAAAATTAATAATAATAATATGAAAGATATAATGGTTTCTGTATCTGGATGCCCTTCCTCTAACAAACCACTTAACAGCAAATACTGTGTTCTTCTTGTCATGACACCAGTACTAGTGTGAGATCATCATGTAGCTTGCAAAACTACAAACTCTGAGTGTGGGCTTTATGTTAGAGATGTTGGGTTCATGTATGAGGGATGGGGGAAAGAAGTTTATTTTAAATAAAGGGTTAAAATATGAAAGAAGGGGCTAGTGCAGAATAGGTTTTTGCTGTATAGGAGTTATATGGCTGCTCAAACTTTAGAAGATGGAGAGCAGGTGATTGGGGTGGAGCTGGAAAGTAATCAAAATGATAATGAAGTGTCCATATGGATAGAAATGAATGGAGCAGAAAAACTGGGAGTGTGGATAGGTAGTGGTTGCAAGAGTAAACGGATGAGTGAGAGATGGGAAATGAGTGAAGGGGTGAATAAGGAACAAGTGTTTAATGGATGATAAGGGAATAGGTAACAACTGTAGGAATTGGTAAGTTGAAGCAAGAAAGTAGTGAATAGTCGACTAGATGTGGGGGATTGAGCAACGATACATGCAGGTAATGAGTATCAGAAGAGTAAAATAGTAATGCTGGTTCAGAAGACAGAGGAAGGATGAAAGAGTATGAAGTAGGGAGAGGCAGTTGTAGCATTTGGAGAGAGTGAGAGCTATATGGTGGTGGTGGAGGAGGAGAGATCATAAAATGTTGATAGAGAAGACAGTATTAAGAATGAAGGATGGATATCAAGGGAAATGGTGTCATTAAAATCAATACATGTAATACATGTGTGTATATGTATACACAAAATTATTTTGTTTTATAACTCCAAGTAGTAACCAGTGAAGATTGTTCCAAAATCTTGGCCTCAACTTCATTGTGTTATCTCTCCTGCTGCACATGTATCCTCAACATAGCCAAATTGTATCACAAACGCCATCATCTTCAGTGTCAGAAAATATTCCTGTTTCCAACAACTAGCGACCCTCTACAAAGTTTAAGTGATCCAATGTTATGCTGCTCTCGCATCTGGAAGTATGCTGCAATTGCACACGTTATCATCTTTGGTTACATTGAAAGTCCACCTGACTGATTGAGATGAAGTTACTCACCAACATTCTCCCAATCTCTGGCTTAAATGTACTGTGTCGGCTTTGCCTTCACTGCTGCTATACAGTAGCTTCTACTCAGAGTTGGTTGAGCTCATGTCACTCCTACTCAAGTTCTTGATGCACTTGTCTCATCCCATCTTTTGTATATATTCCCTCACCACAAGATCCACACTAATCAGTATACCAACTCCTTACTCTCCAGAATACTTTCTGCACTACCCATATTCTTTTCAGGATGGAACATTAAAAAAAAAGAAAAAACTTTGAGCCTATGAAGGGCCTATGGAAGCTATGGAGGCATTCTTCCACTAAACCAATAAAAAAAAAAAAATGGATTTCTTCTCATTACACTATATTCAAGTTAAACTCCTCAGTTCAGATTTTTCTCCAAAATAAACCCATGTCTTTTTATAAAATGAAGCCTATGTTAATTCCCATTATCTGTGTACTGTTGATTGAGTCTCATGAAATTTATGTTAATTATTTTTCTTGAATTGTTTTTAAGAAAGTGTTTCAAACAATCAAGAGTTTTCTTTTTGTTATCTCAGTTTGTTTTCCAGTTTTTGTTTATATTTAAGCTTTGACATGTAATTGATTGTCTTCCATATACCAACAATTGTTTTCTGTTTTGTTTCTATCAAATAGATCACTGTCGGCATCATCTCTATAGGTCTTGTTAAATATAAATATAAATCTGCTTGGAGCTATAGTTGTAAGAATAAAGTGACTTCCTCTTAAAACAGTTCATAAAGTACACCTTTTAAGTATTCATATACTTTGTTCTCCTTGTCCATGATACACGTGTTACAAAGTGTTCAGGCTAAATTTAACAGTTTGCATTAAAATGTTTTAAAAAAATATCAGCTAGATTATGGTTGGAAGATAACAGTTTACTCAAAAGTAGCTGCCTTCAGACCACCACAGCCTCAACATGGCTCCAGAACCTAGTGCATGCATTCCTTATTGGGAAGATCTTTGAACACCTGCTTGACCTTGGCCATCAGCTCAACCTTGGTGTTGAAAACAGAGCAGTTGGTGTTTTTCTCAACTGCACTCCACATAGAGTAACAACTACAGCAGAAACAAAAAAGGTTGAATAAAAAATTTCGAGGAAAAAAAAGTATTGTGAACACAAATGCAAAGCGAGGCACAAAAAGAAAATTTGTCTCTATAAAAATAATGTGAATACAAGACTACAATTGGACACAGGTAGTGACATCACAATTATCAACAAGGATACATAGAAAAAAATAGGAAGGCCTACTTTGAAAAAATATTGTGAAAATGGTGAGAGGCATCTCAGGAAAACAATTAGGATTTTTGGACAAAAAGATTAGTGAGGTAACATTTCGTGGGAAAACTTTGGAAGCTAAAGTTTTTGTATCAAAAAATATGATGAACCTTTTTGGATAGAATTGTTTAATTTATGGAACCTCCCCATAAATAATTTTTGCAACAATGTAAACAGTTATAACGCCAGTAAATAAGGCATTGGAAGATTTAATAAAGAAATTGAAAATGAATTTTCCTGATGTTTTTTCAGAAGAATTAGGTAGATGTACCAAGACAAAAGTAAAATTTCAAGTAAAAGAAAACTCCATACTTTAAACCGAAGAGAGCATTGAATCAAGTCAGTGAGGGATTAGATAGGCTAGAAAATCTGGGAGTTATAGAAAAAGTTGGCTATTCAGAATGGGCAGCACCAACTGTTTATGTAAAGAAAAACAATAACAAAATATGAGTATGTGTGAACTTTTCAACAGGTTTGAACGAATGTTTAAGGACAAGCCCAGAGGAAATTCTTGCGAAATTCAAAGGAGGAAAATTTTTCTCAAATTGGACTTGTCAGTTTTACAGTTACAAGTCAAGGAAGAATGTTTGAAATTATTAATGATAAACACTCATAAAGCTTTATATAAATTCAATTCACTTCCTTTCAGGATAAAGGTGGCACCTAATATTTTCCAACAGGTGATGGGCATGATGCTTGCAGATATGGATTTTGCTGTAGCATATTTGGATGACATTATCATAAAAAGTGAGTCTAGGAACATGTTAAAATGGTTTTTGAGAAGATAAAGGAGTATGGATTCAAACTTAGCAAGAAAAAATGTGAATATTTCATGCCAGAAATAAAGTATCTTCGGCAAGTTATCAATAAAAATGGTTACAGGCCAGATCCTTCCAGATTGACAACAATAAAAATATGCTTACCCCCAAAAATATTACAACATTACAAGTGTTCTTAGGGCTCGCAAACTATTTCCAAACATATATACCAATCACGCATGAGCTAAGTGCATCCCTAAACAACCAAGTGAAAAAAGGTGTTAAATGGTATTGGTCAAACAGGTATCAAAAAGAGTTTGAAGAAATTAAAAAAAGTTTTAACATCAGAACTGTCATTATTGCACTTTGATCCAAATTTAAAAATAGTAGTAGTATCAGATGCTAGCAAAAGTGGTATAGGAGTGATAATTTTACACAAGTATGAAAATGGTAGCGTAAAACCCATTGCTTATGCTTCACATTCATTGTTGGCACTGAAAAAAAAACTACAGCCAGATTGAGAAGGAGGCATTAGCCATTATTTTTGTAGGGAAAAAATTTCATAAATTCATACATGGAAGGGAATTCAGTCTGCAAACAGATCGCCGCCCATTATTCTCAATTTACAGATCAAAAAAAGGGTATCCTCACACATACAGCCAACTGATTGCAGGACTGGGGGATGATCCTGCTAAATCATGATTTTAAGATGGAATTTCTACCATTGGAAAAATTAGGACATGTGAATGGGCTGTCAAGATTGATTCCTAAATACGGTGAACCATTAGAGGACATTGTAATAGCAGCATTAAAAGACAAAATCGAAATAAAAAATATACTCTGCAATGTAGTACGTGAACTGCCTGTCACTTTAGAAGAAATAAAAACTAAAGCAGAGAAGGATACATTCATAATAAAAATGGGAAAAAATAGTGAAGTTTGAAACAAATACAAAACTCATGTAACCAAGTGCAACACAGTTTTGAAATGGTATTCGATATGTGACAACATACTTCTGTATGCTCAGAGGGTTGTAATACCTGTTTCTTTGCATAAGAATTCAACGAGAATCACGAGAATGAAAGCATTGATGCAAAGCTATGTTTACTGGCTGAATATGTATCAGGATTTTAAAAAAGTTAAAAGTTAAAAAAATATGTATCAGGATATTAAAAAAGTTGCTGAAATCCTTCAGGGGTTGTACCCTGGCAGCAAAAGCATCACTTGTAAAAATTCAACCTTGGCCCAACAGTGACGTACCTTGGTCAAGATTACACAGACTTTGCTGGACCATTAAATGGAGTGTATTGTCTAATAGTTGTAGATAGTTAAATGAAATGGCCAGAAATATGTAAATGTAGGAAGCTGATCTCCAAAGTAATGATGGAATTTCTGGATGAAATTTTTGCATGATATGGCATCCCCAAACACTATAGTGTCTGATAATGGAATGCAGGTATTGTCAAAGGAAATTAATAACTTTTGCAAAATGCATGCATCTGAGATTGAATGGACTAGTGGAACGTTTTGTAGACATGTTTGAGGGCACTGAAAAAATCTAGTAATGAACTACTAGCTGATACTGCATTAATGCAATTCTTAAGTGTCTACTGAATACCACCTATCTCCAACATCACATCATCTATGTTGCTGGCTGAACTAATGTTTGCGAGAAAGTCAGGTTAGTGTTTGACAAATTACTGGGAAGAAAAGAAAAGAAAAAAATAGAAACACTGAAAATAAGATGAAATACTTCAAAATTGCTGACAAGGCCTTTTAAAAAATATAGAGAAACAGAAAGAAAAGTTGGAAAGAAGGTATAATAAGTAAACGTTTAGGAAAAATAACGCACATGGTAAAAGATCATACATGGGAATGCAAGAGGCAGTAATCAAACCAATGAGTACAGCGACTGGGATAAGAGAGCAAACAAAACTTTTGCACGTAGATCCAAAACAAAAGAAATATTCCAATTCCCGGTGAGTTGAAAAAAAAAACAAACAATGGGGGAGAGGTGGTTAATAAAGATAATAAATAAAGGAAAAATATTGACCTCTAACAAAGGTCAAGCTCAAAAAGGGGAGATGTAGTGAAATCCTGACACCGCTGTGGGATAGCAAGTCAACTGTTTTAACCTGTATTAAGGTGCATGTGCACAGGCGCTTTATGAAGATAGTCATAGAAGTTGTAGAGAAGAGATATCATTTGTTACATGTTGTTTCTGATTGATATTTGTATTGTTATAATCTAAGTCCACGTTATAAAGTGGCATATGCAATGAGTTCAAAGAAGGACTTAACAGTGTCCATGTTGTTTCTGGTGATTCTCTGTGAAATGAAATCAAGTTAGAAACAAATACTCTTATATTCTTGAATGAAAGAATTCTTTATTGTATCTAAACCAAATATTAGCCATATACTTAATAAGGTTTATAGTTGAAGCATTAATGTTGGAGGCAGTAATCTTCAAATACTCATTGAATTGCCTTCTTGCCAAGAATCTGTGTGTGTGTGTATTATCATTTATTTGTTTAGCTTGGTATTTTTTTTTATCAGCTATGAAGAAAAGTTTCAATTTAAAAAATTATGTAATATATGCTCTGCTTTGGAAAACCAACCTTCTAATATATTTTGTATTTAATTTTTACAGGAGAAAAAAGGTAGTTCTTCATCTTTAGCTGGAGATACCAATAAACCTCGTCAAGTAACAGTGACTACTCCTGGCCAAAAAGGGGCAAAACCAACAGTACCATCCAAGCGGCCCTCAGTAAAGGCTGATTTGGTAAGTTCTGATACTTTCATACTTTACTTGTTGATGTCCTTTAGTCATCATTAACTCTTTAGCATTTAAACTGACCATATCTGACCAAAATAATCTGTTTTATCTTCAAACTGATCAGATCCAGCCTCTCATGCTTATCTTACAATATTATTCTGAAAGGAAACAATCACATCATTGAAAGCTCAAAGTTACCAGGTAGGGTATAACAAATGTGAATAAGTAGGCATAGGAGTGGCTGTGTGGTAAGGGGACTGGCAATTGGAGTGCTGCCAGGCACTTCAGCTACTCTCTCGGGCGGGCAATGCCGAATTTCTATAGTGGGTTAGTGGAGGTTAAGTCCGAAGACGCCTTGGAGGAGACCCTGGGCTATGAGAAAAATCAGTTAATCAACCTGTTCTGGAGAACTTTCGGGTCGAGGTATCTGGACAATTACCAGAAATCTCTGGCTTGGCAGTGCTTCTGTGTGGCGTTACCTGTTTGTGATAAACTGTCAAGGCACGGAAGTGCCGTCTAGCCGACATGTCTGAGGTGCGGGCAGAACAGGGAAACCGTCTTGCATGCATTTGTGGAGTGTCCGGAATTAACGAGACTGATAGTTTTCGCAGAGCAACTGTTGTCATCGATGGGAAGAGTACAGCTATCAGCTGAATCTATCATCGAGATTGTGCCGCCTCCTTCCCTTAACAGGAAAAGGAAGGCTTGCTTATTCTGCATAGTAGCCATACTGAAAGAAACAGTATGGAAGACGCGTGTGAGAGGCATAGTGTTGGGTACCTTTGTATCCGGCTAGGGGTTGGTTAACTTTTTTAGTTACCACCTCAGTAATAAGATCAGGCTGGAGAAAAGGTACCTGTCACGAGACAGATTCATGAGAAGATGGAAGCCTGTGGCGAGGAAGCTGGGAGTGTTTGGCACCAGGTAAGTGGAAGCCAAAAACAGGAAAGAAAAAGCAATGGTGGTCGGATGCCTATCCTTCAGAGAAGCCATTACAAATTTCATTTGTAATGAGCAACGCTTAAGTCAAAATTATAAACAAATTTATTAAATTATTGTATTTTTAAATTGTAAATATTTAATCACTATAGCTACTTCACCCTTTTATGTTTGTCTGTTCTTGTTCGTCTTCTCTTTGTAATGCCTTCATGGCAAATATTTATGAAATAAAATAGCTTGCTTCCCAACCACATGGATCTGGGTTCAGTCCCACTCCGTGGCACCTTGGGCAAGTGTCTTCTATTATAGCCTCGGGCTGACCAAAGCCTTGTGTGTGAATTTGGTAGACGGAAACTGAAAGAAGCCCATCGTATATATATATATATATATATATATATATATATATATATATATGTATGTATGTCTGTCCCTGCAACATCGCTTGAGAACCGATGCTAGTGTGTTTACGTCCCCGTAACTTATTGGTTCTGCAAAAGAGACCAATAGAATAAGTACTAGGCTTACAAAGAATAAGTCCTGGGGTCGATTTGCTCGACTAAAGGCGGTGCTCCAGTGTGGCCACAGTAAAATAACTGAAACAAGTAAAAGTAAGTAGTACATTTGACAGAGAAATCTGAACTCTGAAGGGTTAAACTTTTTTATAAGGAAAAACAAAAAGAAACAACATGGATCATAACTTAGTTGATAACAAAATATTTTTGTAATATTTGAAATGGTATACATTCTGGAGTTTTTCCTGAAAATTTTATTAAAATTTGACCAAAATTGAAGGTGGGGTGTTTAATAGTTTGATATATTCTATTGTAATCAGCTGCACTAGTTTACCCCACATCCCTAGACCATCTCAGCAGTCCATGGACTAATATCATGTATGATTAACAACTCCTGTATATACACCATATTTAAGATTTTAGCTTTTTATCGCTCTGCTAGAGAACCCACTGAATGTTTTGAGTACCAATCACTTAAACTGAGTTAAGTGAACATAGGAGTTTAATCTGAAGAACTGTAAAGAATAGAAATGAGTTGAGAACACCTGCCTATATATCAACTTCAAAAATATACTTTCAACCTTACTTTGCTAAAATCATATACAAATCTTGATACAATTTTGAGGAACTGTTTAGCTTCAGAAGTGTACTAGTTATTCAGCATCAATCAAATTACTACGTGAAATCGTCTGAAGATTAACAAAGTCAAGGTACAGTTGTTATTAGTTATGAATGTATATTGTTAGGTCTCTCTAGAAAAAGATAGTCTCATGTTCTGTTTTTTGGCACAAACTGCCTCTTATTCAAGCTAAACATAAGCTAAATTAATTTCACAAAAAAATTGACTAAGGTGGTGTCTGCATTGATGTAGATACTATTATCCTTATTACTCCTCTTTCTCAACTGGATATCAATTAGTTAGAGGATAATAATTAGTTTCATTTTATACTATGTTCTTTCATTCTTTGTGATTTGTTTAGTGAATTTCTTCAAATTTTTTTTTCCTTCAATTTTCAAGCATCATGAGAACCTCATTTTATACCATGTGTTTTATTTTTTGTTTTATCAATTGGATATCCTTTGATTCTTTTCTTCCTTCAATATTTGAGTACCATAGCAGTTAATACCTCAATTGGTGAGTTAGAATATGCTGATGTTATATATTAACAATTTACTTGTCATTATTTTATTAATAGATAAAAGAGAGCTTGGAGAAAATAATTAAAGTGATATTTCTGTGTCATTTGTATTCACAAGTGATATAAAGTGGTATTAGGATTTGTTGATTCTGAGCAATAGGTGATCATGTAATTGATCATCTCATCAATGTTTCCATAAGTGATGTGAGCCCTACAAAACTTTTGAATATGAATCCGAAGCCCATTAAGTAGTTTCTTCAATTTTTCTTGAAAAACTGTTTGTCTAGAATGAGTGATCCCAAGGTATGCACATCATAAGGAGAAGTAGGACTTTCTCAGAATGCTTTTCCTGATTATAGTTGTGCAGCTTCTAAGTTAGAGTGACTACTAGAACATATATTCATTTCTGAGATATGAAACTGATGCACAAGAATTGATATTTTGTAAATATATGCGAAAATATCTATACGTAATCAACCCACCCATATTCATCCTACATGGGCAGGTGAAAGTGATATATCATCAGGCAAAAAATCAACAACAGCAACCATTACATCGTATCATATCAGCAAGTTTCAGCCGAATTCTTGCAATTGTTATATTTTCATGATTTTTATTATGGACTAACTGCATTTCATTAAAATTTCTATTTTCCAACAATATTGGAAGAGAAAGTGCTTTGGAAATTTAAGAGTCAAATCATATTTATCTTGAGCTCTTTCCAATGTTTTCATATTCATTGATATTAACACTCACAAGATTTTGTGGCTCTTGCAATCGCCCCATATTGATATAGCTAGTTCAGAAACTGAATCATTTATGTTATCTGTTTGCATCATCTGGTCTCATTCCTTACATGTACCCCACACTGACAACTTTAATATCTTTCTCATCTTCGACTTTGATATCTTTCTCACTTATCAAACACTAACTGTCTGTACCCATAAAGTCTTTGCAACTACACAATGCACATCTATATATGATATAGTACTCCTGCACCCTATGGCAATTCAGGATAGCCACCTCTACCAGTTTTGTCAACTTTTGCAGGTGGCATATGTGCTTCACTCTTCAGCTATCTTATACCACTGGACATGTAACTGAAGCTGTCTGTTTAGGCATGTCCCACATCCAAGAAAAACTCAATACCTAAGTGGTTTTCTCATAGCTGTGTTGAAGCTTTTCAGGCAAGTAACAAAAACAAAGTGTACAACATCTCAAGGAACATCCACCTATAAAACAAGAGCAGCATTTTGCTAGCAAGAAACTTGCATGAAAGAACACATAAGTCTCTGACTTATTCTCTATCTCCTTGCTACTATTTCATTTTTGTTGTTTTCTATTTCATTTGTGATTTACAAATAATTATATAAATTTATGGAAGTTTTATTCTTTTAATTGTAGGATGTAAGTAAAGAATTTAACAAATGTAAAGAAGAAGGTGCTGAGAGATTAGACCTCAGTAAGTCTCAAGTAAGTATAGTGATAAATTATAATTTCATGTAAATTTCAGTAAATGAATTTTTACTATAGTCTTTGAAGACGCTAGCTTATTTGTCTCTGCTGTAACTATATGTGTGTTTGATAATTGTGTAACATAGCTCTGATTGAGGCAGCTTGCAAATAAGTTTAGTGTGCAGGCATTTTGTGGTTGAGAAGTTTGCTTCTCATGTAGTATCAGGTTCAGTCACACTGTTCAGCACCTTGGGCAAATGAATTCTACTGTTTCTCCTGACTAAACAAAGCTTTGTGAGTGAATTTGGTAGACATAAGATGGAAGAAGCCCATCGTATACGTGTGTGTTTCCTTATTTTGACATTACAAGGTGGTTGTAAATGTGAACCACTGCCAAACAAGTGATATTATTCACTTCCTTGAGAAACATGTCTGGCTGAGGGTTGGTGACAGAAAGTGCATCTGGTTGCTGAAAAACGTCTTAACAAATCCTGTGTAACTCATTGATACATTAAACATTCATTATGTGTTGTAGCTGTTATGAGGGAAGGAGAGTAGTGGGTAGTGAGAGGGGGGAAAAATCAATATTATGTTAATGTCATATGGTACCCACATGCCACTGTTAAACATTTTTCTTCTTTTGGTCATGCTATAGGAATGTGGAAGGAGGAAGCAATGGCTGTCCTGAGAGAGAGAAAGTATAATAAATTTATGTGGTTGAGAAAGATAAATAGGTAGCTAAGAGATTTACAGAGTGGAAGAGAGACAAAAAAGCAGTCACTCAGCAAAGGATGACAGGCAGAAAAGTGACTAATCTAAAGATATTTATGGGAGAAAGTTTTCAAATATTGTATGTTTTAGTAGCAGTAATTGTGGAGTAACAAACTCTACTGAGGAGTCTTCCCTCTATTAAATAATTAATGTACTAGTAATGTTCTGGTGTTCTTGATTCAGTCAGTTAAACCCAATGGTGGAAATGGATATCAAGAACTAGGGATACACAAAGGTCCAAGAGGTTGACATTGTGAAGATAGGACTAGACACTAATCTATCTTTCTCAATGAGCTGCAAAATGGGTGTATATCAAATTCCCTGCAGAGTCCCTCATTTCCATCTCTCGTTATACCCCACCACTTGAATATTCGTTTTCTAATCAAGGAATTAGTATAATGCATACATTTTATTGTTGCTGATGTAGGTTAAAGAAAAAAAATGATAAATGTTGTAAATTGGACTAGCAACAGTAACTAGAGGTTAAAAAAATTGCATAATTTTTTTTATAGTAATGACAAAGACGTTAATTTTATTTGAGTGTTATTTATATATGTAGAATAAGTGTGAAAATAATTCTTATACATATCTATAATAATCCAACAGCTGATACTATTTAAAAAAAAATTATTTTGGTACTTTGTGTTACAGGTTGTATGCTTGATGCTATGTTACAAATTTGTTGATTAATGTAAAATGCCTCTCCCAAACATGTTTCAATACAAATGGAAAAGAAATTAGAAATATTGGTGGGGATATAAATAACATTGTAAGGAACATTAAGCTGGTAAAAAATGTTGAAAAAAATATTGGGGTAAAATGAATAAAGAAAAGTAACTGGAAAAGATGACTGAAAGATAAATGGGGTACATGAGAATGTAAGGATATTGAGAGTTTGTAAAAATTATGAATCAAGAAAAAGACAGTAAAATGAATGGGAGTTAGAGACTTAGAAAAACTAGAAGCCTAGATATGAAAGGAAATTTGGATAAAATATAAATGAAGTAATTGAAATAAGACTAATGATAGGAAGATGTGTAGAGCAAATGAAAGAGTGTGATAATATTAGGGTACAATATCAGGTGACAGCAATGATAATGAAGGTATTGGACATAAATATTGACACAGGTAACCAACAGATGGTATAAATAAAGTGGGATTGATGGCAGATATAGTTGTAATGTCGAAAATATTAGGTCCTGAAGCCAGCCATGATTCTGTAAAGTGTATATATACCACAAGTTACAGTGGTTCTGATAGTGGCAATAATAATGAAGTCATTGAAAAACTGGGAGTGGGGCAATTGTAATGACAATGATGGTTAGGATAACGGTGGGGTGGGCAATGACTATCATTGGTAAGAGTGATGAATGTGCCTATGACTAGAAATTTGCATTCAGGTTACTGCTATTCTGTTTGGAGATAGAATTCATCTGGGGAAGGAGAATGTTTAAATACTTGTTGACTGAATTTTCATGCATGTAGGCAGGAATCAAATGTCTCCTGACTTGTTTAGGAGGTTTGTTGCAGATAGGATATGCAGTTTTTCAGTTACTCACAGATTACATCTTTTGCCATGACCATTATAGGTATTTGCTTTAGCTTAAATGCTCCTGGTGGGGTTGCTAGTTTAGTTGCTGACGACCAGACCATGGAACAGGTTATACTGGGCTACATGGTATCAGTAGCACTCGAGAGTGACTTGACTAATGTCAGGTCGCTCTCGAGTGACCTTGGTGAGGTGGGTGCTTGTTGAACACCCTATGGGACAAAAAGTAAGACCTGTCAAAGGGCAGAGGAACTGCAGTGTAGTCAATGGCCAGTCAACTATGTGTGTTTGTGGAGTGCTTGTGTATTGTGTATGTTGCATTTTGGACTCTGTGTGTGTGTATTGTATATACTGTGTTCTTTTTTTTTTTTTAATTGTATATATATAGGCGCAGGAGTGGCCGTCTGGTAAGTAGCCTGCTAACCAACCACATGGTTCCGGGTTCAGTCCCACTGCGTGGCATCTTGGGCAAGTGTCTTCTGCTATAGCCCCGGGCCGACCAACGCCTTGTGAGTGGATTTGGTAGATGGAAACTGAAAGAAGCCTGTCGTATATATGTATATATATATATATATGTATGCGTGTGTGTGTTTGTCCCCCTAGCATTGCTTGACAACCGATGCCGGTGTGTTTACGTCTCCGTCACTTAGCGGTTCGGCAAAAGAGACCGATAGAATAAGTACTGGGCATACAAAGAATAAGTCTCGGGGTCGATTTGCGTGACTAAAGGCGGTGCTCCAGCATGGCCGCAGTCAAATGACTGAAACAAGTAAAAGAGAGAATATATCGTATGGGCAGTGAGCAGGTCCTTCTGGTCCTGTACAGGTAGTGAGACGTCCCCGCCCTCCAAGAGTCTTCTGTTGACTTGCAGGTAAGTTTTTTTGGTTAATCAAAAGCTAGGGAGTAAACTGTATCCAAATCCGGAGTGGAGCCCCTAAGGTGGTTAGGTGATGAAGTCCATCATCTCTCCAGCAGCGCCTGCAATCCAGTTGTGGCTAGGATGTGTCATCCTGCGTCCCTCCTGGCTAGATTGGCTGGACTGAGAGGGGGGTCTTGGGCTTGGGCAACCAAGGCCTCCATAGTTCTCTTGCCCAGGATTCAGTGACTCCACCCCGTCTACTTCTTCTTCTTCTTCCAAGTCCTTAGGCGATGGGCGAGTGGTGACAGTGGCAGGTGCAGGATGGCGCTGGGAATGCTTGCCATGGACCTGCACTCAGGTGGTCAGGGCAGAAGGGTCGTTCTGCAGCCTACCAGAGCAAGAGCATAGTTCGGCAGCCACTCTGACGACGGAGCAGCCCTCTTCAGGGATAGCACTGCTCCTCCACTGAGAGGGGAGGGTCTAGAAAAGGTGACCTAAAGAAAGCTCGCTTCATCTCATCCTGTCAGCATACCGCAGCTGACTGGTCATCTACCATGTGGTCGAAACTTGAAGGAAATACAAAAGAAGAACCCAAAATCGTCCTGCCGGAAAATCATTTTATGTGTTGGAGCCTGGAACATCAGGACACTCATGGGCAACCATAACTGTGACAGACCAGAACATCGAACAGCACTTGTGGGTCGTGAACTGTAGAGATACAGTATTGATGTTGCTGCCCTCAGCGAGACACTCCTTGCCAACACTGGGGAGATCACCGACGCTGGAGCTGGATACACTTTCTTTTGGTCAGAGAAGGCACCGGATGAAAGCAGGAGTTGGCTTTGCCATTCGCATCACCCTCGTGAAGAACCTGGAGTCACTTCCAAGAGGAATCATCGACTGCCTGATGGTGATGAGAATATCTCTCCATGGTAAGATGCACCTGACACTCATCAGTGCTTATGCCCCCACTGCGACCTACACTCTGGAGCATAGAGATCTGTTCTATCTACCTGGATGCACCCAAGGTCCAAAGCTTGTCAGGATTATCAAGTCATTTCATGATGGCATGATGGGTCACATTGTGGAAAATGGAGATGTCTCTGATCCATTCTCGGTCTCCACTGGTGTGAAGCAAGGCTGTGTGATGGCTCCCACACTCTTCAACCTCATGTTTACCACCACGCTCTTCCGTGCCCTGTCAAAGTCTGCTGTTGGTGTCACTATTCGCTAGAGATGTGACGGCCGATTCTTTGTGCGTGTATGTATGAGTATTTTGTGTGAGTGGGTTCATTTGCATATGCATATGTGTGAGTGTATGTGTGTGTACATGTGTATATGTGTGCGTGTGTATTTTGTGTGTGTGTGCATGTGTATGTGTGTGAACGAGGAGTATATGTGTGCTTCCTTGCACATGTATGCATGTATGAGTGCATGTGTGTGGGGTTGTGAGTGTTAGGTATGTGCATGTGTGTGTATGTGTATGTAGGTATATATTGTGTGTGCATGTATGCGCATGCATATGTGTGCATTTGTATGTGTGCGTATGTGTCTGCATGTATGTATATATTGCGTGTATGTCTATATGTGTGTGTGAGTTTCTGTATGCGTGTGTGCCTGGAGTTTTGTGGTGGTATATGTGCGTTTCAGTGTGTGTGTGTGCTTATGTCCATGTGTGTGTATCTGTATGAGTATGTTGTGTGTGTGGGAGGTATATGTGCATGGATGTGTATGCGTGTGGATGTATGTGTGTGTGTGTATGTATGTATGCATAAGTAAATTGGAGAGAGGAGTGGAATTTAGAGAGGAAAGAGATGAAGTGGCAGAGTTGTTCATGGTAGAGGGAAATGGCACCTATACAGTCGTTTCTATAGCGATTGTATAGCTCTGGGGTTTGCCCAGAGAATTGGGTGAATACTTGGGCCTCAGTGTAACCAACATGGGGCCCATTCTTGTTCCCATCACGACCCCAGATAACATTGGTAGGTTTGTCCGGTGAACGTAAAGCAGTTGAGGGTGAGGATGAGTTCTGCCAGACTAAGAAGGATGGATGTGCTGGGTATGGGGTCAGGGTGATGGTCGAGGAAGTATTGGGAGAGCTTGGGGAATCACTGTATATAGGGATTTGATGTTCAAGATGAAGAGGAGGTGTTAGGAGCCAGGAAAAGGAATTTAAGAGGCGAAGGGCGTGATTAGTGTCATGTATGTGAGATGGGAGGGCAGCAACTAAAGGGGACAGGATGCGGTCAAGGTATTTGGAAATGAGTTCAGTAGGGCAATTACAGGCAGAAATAATGGGACAGCCAGGGTTGTTGGGTTTATGTATTTTGGAAAGGAAATAGATGGTGGAAGTATGGGGTGTTCAGACGATGAGGTTGGTGGCAGTGGGGAGAGAGCAGAAGAGGTCATGGATGGTGGACACGTGATGCTGGTTGGATGAGGTAGGGTTGGAAGAGATAGCCTTGAATTGGCTGAGTGCTTCCTCTCTGTTACCCTGCTATGTATTTGAAACTAAGAACAAAGTATCACTTAATAACTATGCTTGTGTGTTGGTTAATCTTTACTGGTATTCCAGCTTTTTTTATTTTCTTCTTTATTAGAGTTGATGAGCGCTCAGTTTATGTAGACTTTAAAAATAAGCAACACTCTTTATTACATATGAAACTATATCTGTTCTACCACCATCTCCTCCATTGTTGCCGCCGTCCTTTCATATTACTTTGACCGTGCTACCTTTTTTTACCATCCTTTCACCCTTTTCTCATTGATATACACCATCATCATCGTGATTTTGAGAAAAGAGTGGTTTCCTCATCAAACTTTTCTGTCGCTGCAAGAGATAAAAAAAATAATTAAAATAAAAAAAGTAGGGGACAGAGACAAAACAATAACTGGTTTACTGGCGACACAGATTTCATTTCATTGCCATGGCTCAAGATGAAGGCCAGCAGCAATCAGATCAGTTGGGAGAGAACTGCCTAAACAATTTCGAGAGTCAGTGCCTCCAAACACTGGATGCTGAGCCTAACATGGAGGAGGGATTGCAAACAGAAAGAGAATATGCTGCTCAAAAACTTGGGTTGGCTTTTCAGAATTCGGCCACTGCTATTGCTCACATGTATCAAGATGGACACCAAGGCTGTACTTTATGGGGTCCATTTCGAAATGTAGCTTTAGCAGTTACTGATATGTACAAAGATATGTTCTGAAGCTGTATTGATGTTGGTGTGCAGTGTGGTCAACAACACAGACCAAAGGATATTATTGCTTGGACTCCACTTTTGTCTGCTGGCTTGAAAATGATGTCATTGTGGTGACAGAGGTTGCCAAGGGCAATCAATTCAGCACAGGTGAGGTTGGCCCAGAGAAATCTTTTTTTGAAATTGGATCAGTCGGCCACTGCATTGCAGTCATGCACGAACAAGTCTAGGCTATGGAATTGGCCTGGAGGTAGCATGCAGTTGGATGGGTGCTGCTCCAGCTCTGAGAAGCAATCCCGATTGTTGTGACGCTGTGCAGACCTATGGAAAAATGAGCATAGTTTGATGCAGTGCAAGAACCGGCTGATGTTGGTGTGGGTCTCAAATTTGTTACATTGAGAGGCATGAAGTGGAGACCTCTGCTGGGAGTGAACGCTCAGCAGCGGACAGAGGGAGGTTGGGTGGTATAGTGACAACAGTGTGTGGGAGCAGAGTGGTGAGGTTGGGAAGAGGGGGTGCAGAGGTATGGAGGTGAGGGTTGGAATGGTTGGGTGGGGATGGGGGTAGGGGTGGGAATGTTCAAGACAGGGGCATCTGGGTGCGTGCAGGGGGTGTGGTGGATGCAGGAGGGGGAGTAGGCAGGTAGCTGAAGGGGCGGGTGTTGGAGTGTGTGAAGGGTTGAGGAGGCAGTGGAATTTTTTGTTTTTGTGTGTGTGAGGAAATTGTGGAGTTGGTGGTTGAGATTAAGAAGGAAGCGGAGAATATGTTGGGTGAAGAGCTGAGGGCAGAGGGAGGAGAGGTGGGCGTAATAAGCTACATTTAGACATAAAATACTTAAAATCTGGTGCAGTGGAACAAAAGTTAAGAGAAAAAGTGTATAGACCAAACTGGTTGACTGATAAGTAGTAATGCCTGACAATGACACTTTGAATCCACACCATTCTTTTAATTTTGATTAGGAATTATTATATTGATATTAATATGAAGGAGCAATGTTAAAGGAATATATTGGTAAAGGTTTCATAACATTTTATCCATTGGAACTTAATTCTCAAATTTTCACCAATTTTTGTGTGATATTAAAGGCACACTACTCAGGCATAACTACAAACTTCTGCCATCTCTGAATTTGGATGATCATAACTTTCAGAAAAACGGATATTTTTTAGTGAAATTTTCTAGAAATATGTGTTACATCATCATGTAGATTCTGAATATACAAAATTTTGGAGGGAAGTGTTTTAGAAGGGGTGGGGTGGAGAATTTCGGAAAATTCATCTGAGTTCACTTCAGTTCATGTTAGCTTTCAAGAAAATGGTTATTTTTAATGAAATCCTCTACAAATATACCTCAGACTATGTAGATACCAAGGACATAGGAATTTTTTAGGGAAAATTGGGGGAAAAGTTCTCAGAAAGAACCCCTAATTGGGGAACAGTTCTCAAAAATAACCCCCAATTGTTTTCCCCCCAAATTCCTATGTCCTTGGAATCTATATAGTCCGAGGTATATTTGTAGAGTAACCCCTCCCCCCATTATTTGTAGAAAATTTCATTAAAAAATATCCATTTTTCTGAAAGTTATGATCGTCCAAAGTTGGAAGGACAGAAATCTGTAGTTATGCCCACTACTCTTTTATGAACTAAACTATTTCTTAGGTGCACACACAACAAAAAATAAAAGACAACACAAATTGATACAAAGAGTTCTAAGATTTATTTTCATTAGTCTAAATTATTTTTTATAAAAAATGAAATTTTTTGGCTCAATTTTTTTGTAGTATGGCTTTTTAAAGTTCATTTTTGAATAAAGTATTTTAATAACAAGATTATTTAATAAAATATTTTTATGTTTTTGATTTTGTCTCTATGAGCAGTACTGAATCATGTAGTTCAGCAAAGGCAAATGACAAAAATGCAAATATTTTAACAGTCAGTTTTCACTATTTAAAAATTTTCAAGGATGGAGTTATTTGCATGCTAAAAATGACTATTTATAATTTATTTATCAATTTTATTGTAAAAAGAATATGATTATTTGTGGCTTTTTCTCTATAAGCAGTACTGGTCTGTAGTAAGGCAAATGCTACTTGTAATTATATTCTATTCAATTTTAATTTAATTTAATTTATTTAAAATAAAATCATTTGATTAAATTTGTAATTTATTAAAATTAGAGCTTAGAATATTGCTGTTAAAATTAAAAATTATTTTATTAATTCATTTAGTACAAAAAATTAAAAAGGAAAAGTGAAATTAATTGAATTTAAAAAAAAATATGAAAAAGTACCTAAGAGGTACTTTTTAATTTTAATTTTAGCAGCAATATTTTAAATTCTAATTTTAATGAGTTTTTTCTTATACTCTACTTTTCCAGGTTTAATTGTTAAGAATATTGTTTGTTAGTATGCATCCCATTTTTCATTGGCTAGTACATATATGTATTTATTTTATTTTCTCTCTGTGTTTATTTCTGTGTTCCTTTCTGTTGAAGAGCGTAGGCTTGAAACATAAAAGACTTTCTCACTTATAGAGTGTTAAACTAATAGACCTGTTTGTTGTTTTCACACCTGTCTTTGTCTTTTGTTTTTTTTGTAAATTCCAACTATGTATGTATATACATGTATATGTAAGTGTGTCTGTGTTTGCCCCCCTCCCCACCATCACTTGACAACCGATGTTGGTGTGTTTACGTCCCTGTTTGGCAAAAGAGACTGCTAGAATAAGTACTAGTCTTACAAAGAATAAGTCTTGGTGTTGATTTGTTCGACTAAAAGTGATGGTCCAGCATGGCTGCAGTCAAATGACTGAAACAAGTAAAAGAATATATATATATATGTTTGGCCAACCATCTTTCTACATTTAAATATATTCATGAATGTAATACTACAGATCTTAGTCAACTAATTTGACATCTGAAAGACTATAATAAACAATTTTCTTTAGATTGAGAAATTTTGTCAACATCATTTCCCTATGATAAAGGGAAATCTTTTGGGTTTTGTTGTACGGACGATCAACTATTTATCCTTTTTCCCAAACATGCACTGGTCAACACCTATAAAGAACATGTTTACAGGTGTTTACATTGGTAAAAACACATTTTCAGCTATTTCAAATAATATCTGCCCCCTTACCTAATATTATCTGTAATATACACTTTTTGCTTCTCATTCCATACCCCCTATTCTTTCCTTTATCTTTTCTATCCATTTGTCATTCACCCTGTATTTGTTTATACCACTGTTACTCCTCTAATTCTCTTTCTCTCCTTCTTCTCTTCTTCTTTGACGTCAAATTTCTTAAGTTTTTTCAAATTACTAGCGTTCCCTATCCACTTTTGTTTTCCATATATATTATAGTTTCTTGCATCTGTAAAAATGACTTATTGGTGAGCTCTGTTGTTTATAATCTCTTCCTTGATGAAATTGATACATTTTTCCACATTATTCTTCCTCTCAGATTTATTTTAATGTATCAGTCAAAACATATGTCGGTGATATGGTGAATTATCACCCATGCAAGTGGAATTACTAATTTTGTAGTCGCTTATGTGACATTTCGGTCCCCTGGTAAATATTCCTCTGAATCTTTCCTTGTAAATTAAACATTTATATATGTATATGTGTGTGTGTGTGTATGTATGTATACCTATATAGAAATGAGAATGTGCCTCTGTCTGTCTGTGAATCCCTAATACTCAAGAACTACACAACTGATTTCATTCAAATTTTACACATGCCAGTGTCATGGGCTAAAACAATTTTCAACTTCTTGCATAATGCGAGCCCAGAGCAGTCTCTTATCTCTTACACTATTTCAGTATTACGTGTCAAACGGGAAACAATAACATCTCTACATTGTAATGTGTGATACTTTCAGTTTAATACTTTCACTATTAATAGTAAAACTATTAATGAAACTATTATCTCATATATATCTCACATGTATATACATACATACATACATACATACATGTATATTATATATATATATTATGTACGTATATAGGTGCAGAAGTGTCTGTGTGGTAAGTAGCTTGCTTACCAACCACATGGTTCCGAGTTCAGTCCCACTGTGTGGCACCTTGGGCAAGTGTCTTCTGCAATAGCCTTGGACCGAACAAAACCTTGTGAGTGGATTTGCTAGACGGTAATTGAAAGACACCTGTCGTATATATATGTGTATGTGTGTTGGTGTGTTTACGTCCCTGTAACGTAGCAGTTTGGCAAAAGAGACCGATAGAATAAGTATTAGGCTTACAAAGAATAAGTCCCAGGGTTGATTTGTTTGAATAAAAAGGCATGCTCCAGCATGGCCACAGTCAAATGACTGAAACAAATAAAAGAATAAAAAAGAATATATATATATATATATACATATATATATATATGTTTACATACATAAGAGAACAAGATGTACGTTACGCCGCAATAATATATGTATAAAAAGTATATATAAAAATACAAAATGGCACAAGAACGCAAAACACTCAAAGAAACGACACAAGAAATGGACGGGTCATTCGAAGCCTCTAATCTTCAGTCAAGAACCGCATCATCCTTGCAATTTCGACTGATTAATCTTGAGATCGCTCCGATCCGGCCAGCCTCAAGGAAAAAACTAAGCTACGAGCATTAGATTTCTTGGAAAAAGGATCAAATGTATATGAAGCAAGGACAGAAAACGGATGATGCCACACGAATATAAATACAAAAAACAATAATAGTAATAACAGGACGAAAACAGCAGGTGCCTTACGACTTTAGATAGTTCAACTTAGCTTAGCTGGCGTATTTGGAAAAAAATGCCTTTTTCGGCAGACAAAGAAATCGATGTTGTCGTAGCGGTGGTCAGAAGCCAAAAGCTAGTTGACTGGCGGTCACGTGAGAGGAGAAGAGAGAGAAAAAAGGAGGCAAAGGAATCAAAGAGAGAGAGAAAAAAAGAGGGACAAAGGCACCAAAGGGGAAAGAAGAGAGAGAAAGAAGGAATTAAAGAGGGGAGAAGAAAGAGAGCGTGCCAAGGATTGGCTTGGCGACAGAATCAGTGTGGTGCAAAGTGAGAAAGACAGAGAAATGTGAGAGAGTGGGGGAGGAGGAGATCAAAGAATCAGAGGTGAGAAAAGAGAAAGACAGAGACTAGTGAAGTATAGAGAAAGTGTGTGTGTGTATATATATATATATATATATATATATATAGCATTAAAGACCCGTCGTTGCCGGGTCATAGTGCTAGTGCATGTATATATGTGTATATATATATGTGTACATATTACATGTACATCTATATATATACATCTACATACAAAATACAAAGTTATATCTTGATATCGCTAGTGATAACAATACTCAAAATATATAACAGACTGGAATTGCTAGCCCGTCTCTTGTAATTTTGATCAATTGTATCTTGTCCTCCCTCTTGTATAGAAGTGTGGCTCCAATCCAGCCTACCTCTACTTCTGGGGGTGGGGTGGGGGGCATTAAAAATTTTTATCCGGGACGTCCTACGTCCCAGATATAAAGGTGAAAATAATATATTTCCACTTTGCAAGGTTCGAGTCGAGTACTCCCTTGGACGCTCCGTTGACTCGAACCTTGCTTCTATTGTGGCAAATTTACCGCCTCTGATTAGATATCTTTCATAGTCGCACCAAGACACTTTTCGAAGGTGCTTTCCTTCATGTGTTCAAATCTTTTTTCTCTACATTGTATACTTTATAGACAATAGTCTTTTCTTAAATTTAATTTTTTATTATCCATCTGGACTATTCCATTTCTGCACGCTAATTTTATTTTTAATTTATTCCCATTCATGTGAAACCCCTTATTCAAGTTCAAGTCATTGATGCAATTTTATACCAATTGCTATTTTTACTTTTGTTATGTGACGATTATATTATACTTTAGTTTGATTTTAATTATTACTTACTACATATAATTCAATTGTTATTATTATTTTTATTGTTAAAGTGAAAGTATCTGACATAAAATAGAGAAATGTTTTTGTTTTACTTTTAACACATAATACTGAAATAGTGGAGAAGATATGATATTGCTATGGGCTCGCTCTCGGCAAGAAGTGGGACATTTTTTTTGCCCATTGTAACTACATGGACCCTAAGTAAGGCATGTGTAAAATTTGAATGAAATTGGTTGTGTAGTTCTCAAGTTTTAGGGAAACACACAGACAGACACACACACACACATTCTCAGTTTTATATATATAAAGATAATGTCCATATATCTGTATACATTTGCACATATGTATGTGTATATATATATAGATATAGATGTATATGTAGAGTGACCCGCTGTTCTTGAGGAGACGTACTGAGTCAAGTACGTGAACATAAAAAAAAAATCAAATGGAAATTGTAGTTAAGATACCCGTGCTGGTGACACATAAAAAGCACCGTCCAAACGTGGCAGATGCCAGCGCTGCCTGACTGGCGTCCATGTCGGTGATACGTAAAACCACCAATCGATCGTGGCCATTTGTCAGTCTCCCTCTGGCCACTGTGCTGGTGGCACGTAAAAAACACTCACTACACTCACGGAGTGGTTGGCGTTAGGAAGGGCATCCAAGTGTAGAAACACTGCCAGATCAGACTGGAGCCTGGTGCAGCCTACTGGCTTCTCAGGCCCCAGTCGCACTGTCCAACCCATGCTAGCATGGAAAACGGACATTAAACGATGATGATGTATAGATGTATGTGTATATATATAGATTTATATGCTTATATATGTATACATAAAAATTTATGTATATATATATATATATATGTGTGTGTGTGTGTGTGTGTATAAATATATGTGTATAAATATATACATATATATATTTATTTTATTTTATTTTATCTAGTTTCAGCTCACGAGCTGTGGCCATGCTGGGGCACCGCCATTTGGTGTTGCTACATGATTTTACTTCACGAATGCTTTTTAGCAATTGCTATTTGGTGCATGAGAGAGTTCGATGCACCTCCTGCCGTGAATTTGTTCATATTGGTCACCTGACAGGAAAAGATCCAGTTTTATTTTAAAGACATCTGCATCCACCCCATGCAGGTTTCTCAGGTCTTTCGAGAGGATATTGAAGAGCTGTGGGCCTCAAGCCCAGGCTATCACTTGTCCTACATCTTGATGGCAAATTTGGAGTCCTTGGCACTATGCAGTGGCACCCAAATTTAGTATTTGTGTAACTCTCGATGCCAAAGTTTGGGACAAGTCCTTCCAGGATCTTCCAGATGTATATTATGGCAGATCTTTCTCGCCTACGCTCTAAGGAATAGAGTCTTAATCTCTTGAGTCTTTCCCTGTAGCTTATATGCTGCACAGAGGCTATCTTGTTTATGTAACTTTGTTGGATCGCCTCAAGTTCTGTGATTAACTTGACACTGGATGGTGACCATAGCTGAGAGCAATAGTCAAAGTGGCTTCGGACAAGTGTCCTCCAGAGGACCCTCATGGTTTCCTGGTCTCTTGTTCTAAAGGTTCTAAGAATCCATCCGTCAGACGCCTACATTTCATTGCTAATTTAGTAACATGCACATGAAAGGTTGCATCATCACTCATGTAAATACCCAGGTCTCGCACTAATTGTGCCTCTGGGATCGCAATCCCTGCTGGTCCAGTGTATTTATTGGGTATTGCATTTAGTTTTGCATGCTGATAGCACAAAGCTTGAAACTTTTCAGCATTGAACTGCATGCTATTCTTTTCAGCCCACTTGTATATTTTGTCCAGCTCACATTGCAGGTGCATAGTGTCTTCAGGGTTCTGTATTACCTGTGAAACTTTTGTATCATCTGCATAACTTGTGATCGTGGCTCTCTGCGTGGCTGAGGGTATGTCTGAGAAGGCCATTATGAACAGTAGTGGTCCCAAAACAGTGCCTTGTGGAACACCGCTCACTATTTGCGTGCTAATGGAAGTGACCCCATTGGCTACTACCACCTGACTTCTATCCTTCAGAAAGTCATGAAGCCATTCTCCCAGTTTTCCAACTATGTTGAGATCACGCAGTTTGTGACATATCATTCCATGATCGACTTTATCAAAGGCCTTTGCAAAGTCGAGATATATCACTTCCACATTTGAGTGGTTGAGCAGTCGTTTCAGCACCCAGTCATTGTGTTGTAGGAGCTGAGTTAAGCAGTTTCTCCCTGGTCGGAAACCATGTTAGGTGTCAGGCAGCAAGTCATTTTCTTCAAGGAAGGTGATTAGTTTCCTTCTGACTATTCGTTCCATGACCTTGCTGATGTGTGAGGTGAGAGAGATAGGTCTGTAGTTCTTGGCCTCTGCTCTTCTACCTCCTTTATGAATAAGGCATATTTTACCTTCCTTCAGTTTTCTTGGAAGTTTGCCAGCTGCAAGGAAGCTCTGAAAGAGGAACTGCAGTGGTCTTGCTAGGACTCTCTTACATACTTTTAGAATGATTCCTGGGAATTTATTGGGGCCAGTTGTTGAGTTTATTTTCATTTCATCTATAGCCTTTATTACATCGTCTTCCCTTATATTGATGTAATCAATCATTGCTACCTCTGATTTTATATCTGCTGTAGTAAAGAAGTCAGTGGGATTGCTGACTTGAAAATACCATAGAGGTGGAGTGAAAATACTCTTGAATTGCTCATTGGATTTCCTGTGAGTGTACCATCTTTTTCAAGGAGTGGCCCTATCCTACGGTGCACCGTAGCTGTTTCTTTGGCATACCCGTAGAAAGCTCTGGGGTTAGATTTTTTGTTGTCTATAGCCCAGGCTTCTTTGTCTGCTCTTTCCTTTTCATGGGAGAGTTGCAGACATTTTTCAATTTCCAACAGTTTTATTTTCTGGCAGAACTTTTCACTGCTTTCAATTTGTTTGTTTAGGTGATTTGAAATTTTTGTACACCGTCTCATTAAAATTTTCCTCTCTCTGGGGATTTTGTTCTTGTGTACAGTGGCCTTTCTCTCTGGGACACATTTGTAGCATATGGCTTGCATTACAGACATGAATTGTTGAAGCTTCACATCGATGTCTGGCGAGGAGAGACATTTAGGCCAGTTTTGTTTGAGGATCTCTTTCTCAATTTGTTTCGAGTTTGCCTTATGGAAGTTCAAGCTGGAAAGATTCTGAGGGTTTCTTGTAGGCTGCATGTCCATGCTTTCCTTTGGCCCGTACATGGTCAGCTCTACCATGTTGTGATCCGAGAGTAGTGTCGGTGTCACTTTCACATTATGGATGAGATCCATATTATTTGTGAAGCAGAGATCCAGTGTGTTACCTGCCCTGGTTGGTTGGAGTATTACTTGCTCCATGTACAGGGTATTGATGAGGTTCAGGAGGGACCTTGCCTGTCCTCGTTCACATCTTGTCATTCCTGGGAGAGAAAGGCCCTCGGGCCATCTGATATTGGGTAGATTGAAGTCTCCCATAGAAGTACACTTATGTGTTGTTCTAATGTGATTAGAACTTCTTCTATTTTATAAGGCAGTCTTCAAACTTGCTTACATGGCTGGGGCATCTGG
>NW_021835645.1:0-5000 GCF_006345805.1 Octopus sinensis
ATGTGTGTGTGTTTATGTATGTATGTATGCATGCATGTATGTGTCTATGTATGTGTGTATGTCGTTTTTCTCTGTTCAAAATACAAATGTGGAGAAAAAATATAAGGGCAGCAACGTTACATTAAGTAAAAAAAAACCAGAAAGAGGAGGAGGAAGAGAAGAAGCAGAATGACAAAGGAGGGAGGGGGGAGAAGTAAAAGTAGAAAAGTAGAAACGCTTTCAAGTATTTATTTTTTGTGCTTCCAAAATTACGTCTCATAAAACGAAACTTCCATTCAACAATCGGTCCCCGAACGAATATGAAAAAGACAAAGGTTAACACATAACGATAGCTGTGTCTTTTAAATCGCCATTAAAACGTCTATCATCATCATCATCATCATCATTATTATTATTAGTTTCATCTGCATTTTTTTCTACCTTATTTTTTTTCTCTCGTAAAATGTGGTTGGAATGAAGTAAAAATAAAGGACACAGAAAGGAATATTACACACATCGTCACATTTTTGACAGTGACAAAAGAAAAAAAAACAAAAAAAAAATGCAAAACATACAACGAAGGTGAATATACGACTGTCTTAATTGGCTGAGATGATTCTTCATCGATGGGTTTCAAGACATGGTCTCCTCTCAACGGTATAGAAAAAAAAAGAATTAAAGCAAACTTTAGATAAGACAAGATACTTGGATAACTTAGTAGAACAAGCACTATATAAATATAGAAAAAAATACTGACACCTAGGGATATAACAGCTACAACATTCGGTAAAAACATTGGAACCATACATCAAGTTCAACCTGGTTATTGGATGGATGAATGAGTAATAAAAGTTATATAGTCCTTTCTGATATAGGCACAAGGCCTGAAATTTTGTGGGGGAAGTGGGATAGTCGATTACATCGACCCCAGTGTTTCACAGGTATCGACCCCGAAAGAATGAAAGACAAAGTTGATATCGGCGGAATTTGAACCTATTTCTATTTGTTTATTACCCACAAGAAGCTAAACACAGAAAGACAAACAAGGACAGACAAACAGATTAAGTCGATTACATCGACCCCAGTGCGAAACTGGTATCTATTTAATCGACCCCGAAAGGATGAAAGGCAAAGTCGACCTCGGCGGAATTTGAACTCAGTACGTAACGGCAGACAAAATACCGCTAAGCATATATTTTGCCGGCGTGCTAACGTCTCTGCCAGCTCGCCGTCTTTTAAAGATATATAATCTGAATACAACACAACCTATATTACACTTAACGATAATTCTAATATTAAAAAAATTAAAAGTCCACATCCTATTAACTCTGAGAGTTCAATTCTTCCTCATACAAGCCACAAAATGTTCTCCAGTTTAATAATGCAACATTAAATTTCAATGTAAACATAAATGTTGTAAAGTTTAGGACAAATTCCGCCAAGGTCGACTTTGCCTTTCCTCCTTTTAAATAAGTACCAGTTATGCACTGTGGTCGATGTAATTGACTTAATCTGTTTATCTGTCCTTGTTTGTCCTCTCTGTGTTTAGCCCATTGTGGGTGGTAAAGAAATAGAAATAGGTTCAAATTCCGCCGATATCAACTTTGTCTTTCATCCTTTCGGGATCGATAAATTAAATAAACTGTTACATCGGATGATACTCTCGCGATGTTCCCTCATACTTTAAAACGAGGAACACATAATGATACAGAACGAGAAAATAAAAGTTGATAAAAAAATCTTTAGTCTTAAAAAATATCGCAAGAAATATCGAAGATAAAAGCCATATCAATTTGATCAAAAGCAAAATAACAGCCAATAATTAACACACACACACACACGTATGCATGCATATATGTATATACATACTGAGACCCCCTTCGGTCATGACTGACCATGGGATTGTACATAGAAAGCTACCCTCCCAGGTACAAGTCCGGGCAAGGTTGTTTATAGAAGACCAGCAGTCACCCATGCATACCAGCCTCCCCTCTCCACGCCACAGGTGTTGTCCAAGGGAAAGGCAAAGACAATGATACAGCTTGGCACCTGTGATGTCGCAACTCATTTCTACAGCTGAGTGAACTGGAGCAATGTGAAATAAAGTGTCTTGCTCAAGAACACAACACACAGCCCGGTCCGGGATTCGAACTCACAACATCACGATCGTAAGCTCGACACTAATCACTGAGCCATGCGTTTTCACTATATATATACATAGACTCTTAATATATTTCTTTATTGCCCACAAGGGGCTAAACACAGAGGGGACAAACAAGGACAGACAAACGGATTAAGTCGATTACATCGACTCCAGTGCGAAACTGGTACTTTATTTATCGACCCCGAAAGGACGAAAGGCAAAATCGACCTCGTCGGAATTTGAACTCAGAACGTAACGGCAGACGAAATACCTATTTCTTTATTGCCCACAAAGGGCTAAACATAGAGGGGACAAACAAGGACAGACAAAGGGATTAAGTCGATTATATCGACCCCAGTGCATAACTGGTACTTAATTTATCGACCCCAAAAGGAAGAAAGGCAAAATCGACCTCGTCGGAATTTGAACTCAGAACCTAGCGGCAGACGAAATACCGCCAAGCATTTCGCCCGGTGTGCTAACGTTTCTGCCAGCTCGTCGCCTTACATAGACTCTTAATATTCAACTAATACCGCTAAAGTAAACGGAAACTAACGGTTAAATTAGAAATCTGGTTAGAATTAAAGCAATGACAATATCAATCCTATGTTCTTCACTTCCTATTATAAAAAATATAAAAAGCAGCAATAAAAACGCCCACGGTCAATATATCAATATATCTCAAAGATAAGCCAAGAGAAAGCCTGAAAATGTCGTTGGAGCAATGATAATTAAACATACGGCACTGATAAGGTGTAAAAACACAATGATACTTTCAAAATAACGTATTCTGAAGTGAAAATGGTTTACAATCCATGTGCAACGTATAAGTGTTTGTATCACACACACACACACACTTTTATTCCATGCCAACTTCCAAATCATTTCTCTCTTTCTCTATTTTCTCTCTTTCTCTATTTTTCTCTTTCTCTTTCTTTTTTCTTTCTCCCACCATTTCTTTTTCTTTTTCTTTCTCGCACCGATTAATATTTTTTTCTGATTTTCCTTTTCGCTTTCTTTTTCTAGGTTGTAACAATTAAGTTGTATATGTAGAAATACACACGGAGACGCATTACACGAGCATATATATATATATATATATATATATATATATATATAGAGAGAGAGAGAGAGAGATAGATAGATATACATACATACATATATTTCGTTTTTGGATTTGGTTTGCAAGATTCTTTATATGAGTTCGTGTGTTGAAGCGTATTCTGTTGTGTCTGGGGAGAGTCATTTACTTTTTGAGCCTTATAATATAACACACTCACCGGTAAAATTTGAGAGTCAAGACCATGGAAAAGGTTGCAAGACGCAACGAAAAAAATTTTAGGAAAATAAAAATAAGAAGTAAGTGGAAATTTTACCGGTGAGTGTGTTAAATAATAAGGCACTAAAAGAGAATGACTCTCCCCAGACACAACAGTACATAATATATATATATATATATAGTTATCCGTAATAATGAAGGGTGAAATTAATTAATTTGGAATAATTATCAATTACACCAAGTAGTCTTCGGCATGTAAAAGCCTCATTTGAGGAAAATTTAAGTAATACTAAGCAATAAGGGTTCAGCAACGAATTGCCTTACCACATACCGAATTTAGAAATAGCAGTCAAAGGGTTATAGCTATTTCTTCTACTAAAAAGGGAGATCTCAGTAAAAACAGCAATTGGAAGGCGACACAAACAGGTAAGAGAGAATGATTAACCGCAATCTATCAAACATTTTTAAAAGTTATCCACGGACGTACGTTTCGAAATCAAGTTTTAGGAAAGCATAAGAATTAAAATATTAAATATTAAATAATTCTATCTTACCGAAACTTCTTTTCTCTTCAGCGTGAATACTATAATCATAAATGATTATATATTGAATTTTGAGATACTAGGAGGTACCAACTCAACTCAGTATCAGAGCGAGCTAGAATCCTCAACTAGTATCACCGAATTCAAATTGTGAATGAAACGATTGTGTCAACAGCCCCTTCCCACCCGCGTGTAGCCAAAACAGATGCTGTGGTCATCTACTGAGATAAAATATGGTTATCCGTAATAATGAAGGGTGAAATTAATTAATTTGGAATAATTATCAATTACACCAAGTAGTCTTCGGCATGTAAAAGCCTCATTTGAGGAAAATTTAAGTAATACTAAGCATAAGGGTTCAGCAACGAATTGCCTTACCACATACCGAATTTAGAAATAGCAGTCAAAGGGTTATAGCTATTTCTTCTACTAAAAAGGGAGATCTCAGTAAAAACAGCAATTGGAAGGCCGACACAAACAGGTAAGAGAGAATGAATTAACCGCAATCTATCAAACATTTTTAAAAGTTATCCACGGACGTACGTTTCGAAATCAATAACCCTTTGAAATCAATAACCCTTTGACTGCTATTTCTAAATTCGGTATGTGGTAAGGCAATTCGTTGCTGAACCCTTATTGCTTAGTATTACTTAAATTTTCCTCAATGAGGCTTTTACATGCCGAGACTACTTGGTGTAATTGATAATTATTCCAAATTAATTAATTTCACCCTTCATTATTACGATAACCATATTTTATCTCAGTAGATGACCACAGCATCTTGTTTTGGCTACACGCGGGTGGGAAGGGGCTGTTGACACAATCGTTTCATTCACAATTTGAATTCGGTGATACTAGTTGAGGATTCTAGCTCGCTCTGATACTGAGTTGAGTTGGTACCTCCTAGTATCTCAAAATTCAATATATAATCATTTATGATTATAGTATTCCACGCTGAAGAGAAAAGAAGTTTCGGTAAGATAGAATTATTTAATATTTAATATTTTAATTCTTATGCTTTCCTAAAACTTGATTTCGAAACGTACGTCCGTGGATA
>NW_021835645.1:10000-26103 GCF_006345805.1 Octopus sinensis
TAGGGCAGCGGACTCACGGTTTCGATTCCCAGACCGGGCGTTGTGTGTGTTTATTGAGCGAAAACACCTAAAGCTCCACGAGGCTCCGACAGGGGGTGGTGGCGACCCCTGTTGTACTCATTTGCTCCAACTTTCTCTCACTCTTTCTTCCTGTTTCTTGTCCCCGACTTCCTACGCAACCGCTGAGCCTGGATGCGCATTCATCCATCCGTCGATGCTCTCGGTGTCGGGGGTTGACCTGCTCTCTCTTCTGCGGGTCTTACGAATAGCAAAGGACTACGTTTCGGACTTCTCCCACAAAGGGACGAAGACCGCTTCGCTCAACAGCAGCAACAACAACAACCACCGCGATAACAGCAACAGAGACAGCAGTAACAAAGAGACTCTCTGTGGTCGGTTAATGAAGTATATGTGAATCTTGCTGAAAATCAAATTGTATCGTCTTCGGAGAATGATGTAATCCTAGGTACACTCTCAAGATCTGAATAAAATGAGGTGGTCACAGCTAATGGAGCAGCAATGCTTTAGGACAGGGGTGGGGAAACTTTTTAGTGCGGCGGACAAAAAATTTCCAAAGAAAAAGGTCCGCGAGCGGATCACAGGTTGTAACTTTTATATCTGTGTAAATCTTGTAAATATCTATGTATAATTCGATATACATTAATAAAGATAAGTTTAGCACATTAACTTAATGTGTAACATCTTCATTAACGCTGCCACTGAATTTAGGATGTTTATATTACTTATGAGGTATTCTATATTTTTCAGCTAGAGTATAGTTGGGTCTCAAGGGGTTTATACAAACCTAACAATATGTGTTATATAGTGAAAACAAAATTTCCATTCAAATAGCAGTTACCTGATGATTTTCTGTTTGAGTCTAACCGTCTTAAGTCGTAGTGGAAACGCCACCTATTGTCACAAATAGGCATAAGAATATTGTATAAATTTTATGATTGAAAAATTTGCTATATTTTGTACATACGAATATACCAGTCTGCGGGTGCAATAAAATGGGTTCGCGAACAAAATTGCGCCCGCGGTCGATTAATTAGGTACCTGTTGCACACTGGAGTCGATCTAATCGACTGGTCCCCTTCTCCAAAATTTCGGGCTTTGTGTCAAGAGAAGAAAAGCTAGTATTTACATGAATAATTTTGATAGTGGGCATTCTATGCGGTATTTGTCTCGGCTCTTTGCTTTCGGTGTTCAAATCCTGTCTTCGGCTATACAGAAGGGTGTAGACTTAATCTAAAACTCGATGTTATGGCAGCTCAACCTGGTATCTTGGATACATTCGCAGTCGTCTACTTTGTTGCAAGCATTCCACCAGCTCTCTGATTTGAGGATATTTTTGCTCTTTTATTCCCCACCAGTTTCAAAGAATATTTAAAGGATTATGGGAACTTATTAGTCGCATAACAATACCAGATTACTACAATGTTAAACAGGAGCTACAAAGACGAAATATAATATTAATCATTCCAAGGCGGCGAGCTGGAAGCATCATTGACGCGTCGGACCAAATACTCAACAGCATTTCTTCTGACTCATTACTCTCTGAAATCAAATTCCAGGTTGACTTTGCGTTTTATCCTTTCGGAATCGATAAAATAAGAACTAGCTGAACGTTGTAGTCGATGTAATCGGCTTACCCGTTTCCTAAAATTGCTGGCCGTCTGCCAAAAGTTGAAGATGTTACATAATCTATTTGTAAATAACACAACCACAACTAGTGTGAAGCATGATCCTCACTTTGTTTTGTTTGTTCCTTCTCGAGCCATGCCTGGCTCATAAGGGCCGGTTTCCCGGTTTCCTTGGCGTATAGGTTCCCCGCCTGGATGGGACGCCGTCCGTCGCAGGTGAGTTGCAAGATGCAGGAGGAAAGATTGAGAGAAAGTTGTGGCGAAAGAGTCAGCAGAAGTTTATCATTACCTTCTGCCAGAGCCGTGTGAAACTTAGGTGTTTCGCTCATAAACATATACATCGCCCCGCGAGTCCGCTGCTCTAACCACTTGGCCACACACACACACATATATATATATATAAGTATATATCACGTTCTGAGTTCAAACACACATATATGGGGCACTCGTCTGTAAAAGTACTTACTATATATATATATATCGTTTTCTACTGCGATCCCCGTGATCTAAGGTTAGCTTCACTGATTCTATCTTTGCTCAAGCCCGCTCAACTTACTCCTCTTTCCTCATCCCGTCACTCATATTCTGAATATTCTGAACCTTGTCGTGTCTTAGCTACAACATCCAGTCGTTCCTTTCTTCATTCCATCCTTGCCTTTATTTTACCTGCAGTCGCCAGTCGTAGACTAACAACTATACGAGAGGAACATTAATCGTGTTTAAGCAATGGACTTCGAGAAGACAGAGAAATATTAAGATCTTTCAGATCAGGCGGGTGGCGGTACTTGGCAGTTTGAGAATAACCTGACTATTATTGACCTCCATGTTAAATTCTACTTTTTGGATGTTATTAAAGACGACGATAACATATATAGTGAAATTATATTGAATCTCGGCATATTAGCAACCATGTTTTATATTCACTGATTACACCATGTCTCGCTCGAATTCGAAAACCGCCAATATCCAACACTACCTCGGCACTGTTATTATTAGTGAGATGACCCTTAACTTGCTCCATGAGAAAAATAATCTCATATTTTAAAGGCTCGTTAAGAACGGCTTACGCTTTTACTTGTTTCAGTCACTGAAATTCAGCCATGCTGGGGTACCACTTTGAGATCAGAGTTAATTGCCAGTCTTCCATGGTACTAATTTCAGCTGAGTAAACTGGAGCAACTCGAAGTGGCTCAAGGAAGAAACACATCGCCCGTCCAGAAATTGAATACACGATCTAACCATCTTGAAACTTAAAATCATTTATATTTATTACCTCCGCCTTAGCAAAGGCGGAGTTATTGTTTTCAGCCGTGTTTGTTTGCCCGTGGACAAGATATCTCAAGAACCGCTGGGTGGATTCGGATAAAACTTTCAGGGATGTTTGGCCCCGTGACTGGCACGATCTGATTAGATTTTGGGTATCGATCCGGTGCTGGACAAGGATTCTGGATTATTTTTCCTGTTATTATTTTTTTTACTTAATTTTTGAGAACCTTCAGGTTTATTTTTAGTATTCTCGTTTGTGAGAGCAGTCGAATTTATTTCAGATATTCTCATTTTAAAAATCATCTCCAGCTAATCATTGAGAGGATGCTGGCGTTGCCTTGGCGAAGGTTTGCGATGTGACCACACAGGCAGTTTGAGTTGTTTCTTGTCGTGTTAGACGTAAGTCATAGTGGTAAATATTTGTTTGGTTGATTGTTACTGTTCAAATTGTTGCTAGACTGGAGAAAACGCCAGCAGGTTGCCACAGTTATGCGGCTGCAACTGGAAAAGGGATAGACGTAAAAACGCTGGAAGTACAAGAAATGAAGGTTGAACCTCGAAAAATGAAGGAATGCGAGAAGTTTCTGGAAAGAGACGGAACAGGTAAAGAGAAAAGAAAGGAAAGGAAAATTTCGATAGAATTTTGTGGCGAACGCAAAAGGCAAAGAAACTGAAAAGAAAGTATTAAAGAATAAACATATTGTAAGAATAACGTTGCCCGCCGATGTGTATTCCGAGAATATGAAGGCCATCGTAGTTGACAAGGACACCTATAACAGACTAAAAGACATGTGTGGAGAAGGGATTGACCCGCCAGGAGCGAAGGTGGACTTCGATGAATTGCCACCTGTAATGGAGCTAAAAGATTTAGAACCTTTCATGAGATATTAATAAGGAAAAAGTAAGTAAAATTGTTTTATTGAAGAAAGAGAGAAGAAAAAAAGAAAAATTGTTTCTTAAAAAACAAAAAAAAAAGAGGGATGAACGAGATTAAGAAAAAACCGTAAGATGATAGAACGATTGTAAATAGTTTATATAAACATTCAACTGGGTACTGCATGGGATTGGGGCCCATGAAGCCCTTTCATTTTTCATTTTTATATAGCATCTCATTTTCATTCGTTTTATGTTTTTTTGTCCCCACTGTGGTATTGAATCCTGTCTTTGCAGCGCCCCACCTCTGTGTTGTGGCCGTAGTACCAAAATTAAAGAAACATTGGCGGAGATTTACGCTCCCTGGGTGCTTATTCTTCTTTTATCTTTTTACTCATTTCAGTCATTTGACTGCGGCCAAGCTGGAGCACCACCCTAAAGGAGTTTTTAATCGAATAAAACGACCTCAGACTTATTCTTTGTAAGATTAGTAGTACTTCTCAATCGGTCTATCTTTTGCCGAACTGCTAAGTTACAGGGATGTAAACACACCAACATTGGTCGTTAAACGATGGTAGTGAGCAAGCACACACACACACACACACACACACACACACACATATATATTTAAAAATAAATATGAGAACGATAATATTTAAAAAAATATTATCGTTTGGGGCCGCGAGCATAAGACGTACAGGCAAATTGATAATACACACACACACACACACATATATATATATACCAGGGTACTACATAAGCACCTGTTTCGCTAAAAATAGAAGTTAAAATACTTCAAAACTACAGAAGAATCGCTAAATTAATACAGGCAATAATAGGAAAGAATTTTAGGGAACTAGAATAGTGTCCTACCTCGGCCAAGAATGCAAGAGGAAAGCTGATTAATTCGTTATTATGATTTCTAATTTAGCGCCAAAAGCTGCCTGATTCTCCTCAGTCAAATCTGCCAGTGAAGACTACTACAATTTGTTTCTACCATGCCTGTAAATTCATTTGAGTAGTCCAACACCATTGAAACAGACGAAATACGATGGGCTTCTTTTAGTTTCTTATTTTTTATTGCCCACAAGGGGCTAAACACAGAGGGGACAAACAAGGACAGACAAACGGATTAAGTCGATTACATCGACCCTAGTGCGAAACTGGTACTTAATTTATCGACCCTGAAAGGATGAAAGGCAAAGTCGACCTTAGCGGAATTTGAACGCAGAACGTAACGACAGACGAAATCCCGCTAAGTATTTCGCCCGGCGCGCTAACGTTTTTGCCAGCTCGCCGCCTTCTTTCAGTTTCTGTCAACCAAATATGCAGACAGGGCTTTGGTTGGCCCGAGGCAATAATAAAAAGATACTTGCCCAAGGTGCCAAGCAATGGGAATGAACCAGGAATCATTTGGTTGGTAAAGGAAACTTCTTACCACACAGCCACTCCTGTGCCGTTTTTATGTGTTATTTATAGAAAAGTCACAAATTATTTAATTTAATCACTTATCTATTTTAAAATGTTTTTTATTTCTTATCTTTTACTTGTGTCACAGTCATTTAACTGTGACCATGCTGGGGCAACATCCATGAGGAATTTTAGTCGAATGAACGACACCAGTACTTTTCTTTTGAAGCCTGATATTTAATTTATTGTTTTCTTTTGCCGAACCGCTAGTTTACAAAACGGAAATGTACCAACACCGGTGATGGTGATGGGACAAACACAAACAACGTCCCCAAACACACACTCACACTCTAGTATAAAGGTCATCTGCACGTCTAGTTGCAAACATTTACATATCTTTCGACGAGACAGATTTATGCATCAAGATATTTGAACCGTTGTGCTGCGTGTTGGGACCGAACTAGGAATCATGTGAATTCAGCTCGGCTTTTAACTGCAAAATACAGCTATGAGATATTTAAAATAATATGCAAACAAACATTATATATATTTCTTTACTACCCACAAGGGGCTAAACATAGAGGGGACAAACAAGGACTGACAAAGGGATTAAGTCGATTACATCGACCCCAGTGTGTAACTGGTACTTAATTTATCGACCCCGAAAGGATGAAAGGCAAAGTCGACCTCGGCGGAATTTGAACTCAGAACGTAACGGCAGACGAAAAACGACTACGCATTTCGCCTGGCGTGCTAACGTTTCTGCCAGCTCGCCGCCTTATAATATGCGAACATTACATATTAATAGCAAAACGCAGATTTAGTCAAATATAATAGGTTCACGTTATATTAAGAGTCCTAAAAGAGTCCAGAGTGTCAATAGTTTTGACCTTTGCCTTGCAAATCTATAAAAACATATTTTGTCACTCATTCTGAGATTGACTTGCCTGTGTCAGCGGGGTCAGAGTTCAAGTAGATTATTGTATTTTCTACTCTCTCTCCCACCCTCTCTATCTCTATCTGTTATACACGGACAGACAGGCAGAGAGATAGACAGACAAGCGTATGTATGCCTAATTGTGTGTATCTATACGCACATGCATTCACACATACATACATACATACATATATATGGACACACGCATCCGCATACACATACACATCTCTGTTTGTGTCTGCCCCCCTCCATCTGTATACACACACATATATTAATGATTTGTGTGTGTTTGTGTGTGCGCGTGTGTATATATATATATATATATACACATACACACACAAACACACATATACACATACACACACACACATATATATTATACTATGTATATGTAAACATATATATATATATATATATATATATATGTGTGTGTGTGTGTGTGTGTGTGTGTGTGTGTGTGTGTGTTTACATATTATGTGTAAATATATACGTGTATGTGTAACTAAATGCCTCAGACACTTTGAATGGTTAGCTGGCAAAGAACAACAACGGCAAATACACCGAAGGAAACAATTCTACACAAGACCAACAGCAATAAATTTACCGATATAAAAAGGAAAATATATGAAATTATTTTCGAAAATTACACATGAAATAATAAAAAATCACACACACACACACACACACACACACACACACACATATATATATGTGTGTGTGTGTGTGTGTGTGTGTATGTATGTATATATGCGCGTGTGCGTGCGTGTGTGTGTATTTTTGAACAAAGAACGAGGGGAAAATGTTTATAGCACCCATGAGAGGAAAATAGCGTTGTTACAGTACGCTGTACCGCTCTCCCAGATGGCTGGATGCGTGCTCAAGGGTGACTAGGGTGGAACCGATCCACGTTAGTGAGTATATAATTAAAGTTAAGTGTGGACGAAATCAGTCAACCGTAGAAAATAACGAACAAATTATAAGGTTATTTCGTTAGAGAAGGCAGACCGGTGGAGCGTGACACAACGAGCAGTTTTGTGCAGTCATTATCCGGCAGTGGTTGAGTTTGTGTGTAGATCGGATCTTATCTCTTGATCAAACAGACGTATAAATATTAAATGATCAAAAGAGTTCCGGCCGTGACCATCCAGTCTTTTATTCAGGCATAATGTATTTAAGCTTACATTATTGTCATCGTTGATATTGCTGTTTGTTTAATCCCACTCCCACCCCATATCAATCCTGATACAGCAGATTTGTGATTAGTGATTCTCCATCTGTGACCATCATGTCTTTTTATCCAGACAGAGCGTGTCTGGGATTTCGTTAGTTATCTAATACGTTTTTCCTTGTTGTTGTTTAGTCCAAATTCATCCCTGATTCAGCAGACTAATGGTTAAATGATGACGATGACTATGGCAACTTCCAAATATAGTTTTATCTGAAATAAGATTATCTAATGTAAAGAACAGCGGTCGATATTGGCAGCTATAATTCTCGTTGTTTCGCCCCGAGTCAGTTCAGATCCAAACGGAGCTATGAGCAAAGACGTTCCATCCATGACCATTCGGTGTTTTTAGACAGTGTGTGTCCATAATCATTACATTATACAAAATATTTCTTTTTCTTTTCTCCATTAAAAACTGTTAGATGCAATTTGAGAGAGAGAGAGAGGGGGGGAGAGAAAAGGGAGGGAGGGAGAGAGAAAAGGGAGGGAGGGAGAGAGAAAAGGGAGTGAGGGAAGGACAGAAAGGGAGAGAGTGGGAGAGAGAGAGGGAGAGAGAAAAGGGGAGTGAGGGAGAGACAGAAAGGGATAGAATGGCAGAGAGAGAGAGAGAGAAAGGTGAGGGTGAGAGATCTAGCTGCCGTTTCTAGCAAGTCTAGTGAACCCACAGTGTTCCCTCCCTCATCACCAGCACAATAGCCTCGGCGAATTATAAGGTGATTTCGTTAGATACGAAAAACCAGCGGAGCGTGATATAAGCTGTTTGTGCACTCGTTATCTGGCTGTGGTGGCCGTTTATAACAAGGTTACGAAATTGCTGGAATAAAGATGGCGACTAATTTAATTCCATGTCACAGATCATCGTCGACGTCGTCGTCGTCATCTTTGTCCTCGTTGTCTTTATCGTCATCGCAGCCGCTACCACCACCACCACCACCACCACCACCATCATCATCATCATTAACATCATCGTCATCATCATTGTCATCATTATCATCGTCATGATCACCATCGCCATCAACATCACTACCGCAACTTCCCCCGCTTCTTCCCCTCTCCTCCTCCTCCTCCTCCTCATCATCATCATCATCATCAGCAGCAGCAGCACTATCATTAATGGGGTTGGTCCATTAACAGTGGAAAGAAATATTTGCAGTATTTCTTCCGGCTCTTCACGTTCTGAGTTCGAATTTGGCTGAGGTTAAATTAATGTTTTTCTTCCCTTGATGGACGATAAAATAAAGTACCAGCGAAGTACTAGGCCGATGTAATCGACCTTCGCTTCCTCCTATAATTGCTGACCTGGTGCCTACATTAGAAATGGATTATTATCATGATTAACCACGATCAGGTCTTTGACGGATCGAGCCTGGCACGCACAACTCGGGGTTCCAAACAGATGTTTGCGGCTTTCCAGCAGCACTTAGCCCGATTGTTCGGGACAAGCTAATGAAAAGAGTGGGCTAATCTTACTCAAAAATGGACCGCGAAGAAGCTGTCGCTGAAAAGGCGGGCAGAGGTGGAGAATGCCTAATATTGCCTCCGTTATTGTTGGCAGAAACGTTAGCACGCCGGGTGAAATGCGTAGCCGTATTTCGTCTGCCGTTACGTTCTGAGTTCAAATTCCGTCGAGGTCGACTTTACTTTTCATCCTTTCGGGGTCGATAAATTAAGTACCAGTTACGCACTGGGGTCGATATAATCGACTTAATCCGTTTGTCTGTCCTTGTGTGTCCCCTCTGTGTTTAGCCCCTTGTGGGTAGTAAAGAAATAGTTATTGTTTATCATCTGACTGTCGTACATTATCACAACTGCCGCCTGATCAGATTGGAGCATATTTTGTTCAGTTTCTATTCAAGCGATCCATCTACTGTAAGGAGTGTCTGCAGATACGCAGACACGTTATTTTGACACCAGGCGTTCACAGCCGTCTACGAGTCAAGCAATGGAATCGGTGGATGTCTCACTCTAGCAATATATACCAAGGCGGTGTGAAATGTGACGTTGTTCTCGGAAACGCTGGGCGTCGATGAAAACGAACTGGCTAATCTGTTCTGGAAGACATTCTGATAGGAGCTATCATGAATAATTTCCGGAAGTCCATGACTTGGCAGTACTACCGAGGAACGCTTCCGACATGAGATAAACTCTACATGCACGGATGTGCTGTCAGACGGATTTGCGCGCAGACGGAGGTGCGCGCAGGGCGACTAAACTATTCTGCACGGACTTGTTCAGTGTCCAGGCATTGCTGACTTGTGAAGTTTAATTTCGAACGGCTACTGTCGCGTGCGTGATGCGAAATGTGTTTCTCACGGGAGTTCTGGACCCCAGTTTTGAACTCATTTGTAGACAACCAATCAGAGCTCAACTATCGAGCAAGTGTCTACCTAGTCACGAAAATACTCTGGTTGATTTCAGTGGAAAATGTGCGTCATAGCAAAATCTAACAGTTCTAAACGGGTTAATAGAGGTGACAAATATGAAATTTAGTGCATAAAGTGAATGGAGAGCTGCTCACCGATGATGCCATAAGTATTGCCAATTTACGTAATTTACTAGATAAATGAATGTATTTTCCTAATTTTTGACTGAATTGTACATTCCTAATTTAAAATTTTGGTGTTGATCTGGAAACATCGTAATCAATATGGCGTTGTGTTGTATTGCGCCCTCCTTGCATATATCAATGGGTACATGCAGTATCACTAATCTCAGTCTAAGCATAAGTACCTTAATGCTAGCTCCATATAGAGATGGTGCTCAACTGATCTACGAGGATGATGGAGGGAATGTGGTGCTTCTGTGAGAACTGCTATGCTGTACTCACAGAGTGGCATACACCATTCTGTGCCTGACTAGCTGTACTGTAGTAGTACTCAGTATATGGATTTTCAAGCTCTGATTGGCTGTATGTAAATGAGTTCATTACTGGGGTCCGGAACTCTCGTGAGAAAAAATTCCACGTGCGGCGAAGATGGGTCCTGCTATCAGGGCGGGTAAGGCAGTTTCTTTTTTGGTAGCTGTATCAAAAGAGGTTGTCTGGTGGACAAGATAGGAAAATATGAAGGACAGAGACTTTCGCTTTGGTAGATCTCTAATCGACTTTTTCAAATTTCAAAGGAAAGTCATGTGGTGAAAGAAAGGAAAGGTGTTGTCCTCGAATGAATTTACTGAGAGGAGGGAGAAAGTTGTGAAAATGGCAAGAGTGGGTGGCACTTATTATTGTTTGGTTTTGGTCAAGTGAGTACTTAAAGCCGAGTGCGAGAAGTCAGATTAACACTCATAGGAGTTAATGTAGCAGCGAGGTTACATAGACATAACAGAGTTTACACTATTCTTTTACCCTTTTTTTACTCTTTTACTTGTTTCAGTCATTGGACTGCGGCCATGCAGGGGCACAACCTCTGAAGAATTTATAGTCGAAATAATCAATCTCAGTACTTTTTTTAAAGCTGGGTACTTATTCTATCGGTCCCTTTTGCCGAACAGATTAGGTTACGAGGACATAAATACACCGACACCAGTTCTCAAGCCATAGTGGGGGGGGGGGACAAACACAGACACAAAGGCACACACACACGCACACATATATGTGTATATATATATATGTATTCTGACTCAAAGTACTCATCTATACTTTTCAAAGAGCTTCACTGCTGTCGTTGCAGCGGTCGACTAAGCGTCGAGGGATCTCTGCACGATTTTGCATATGCGTTTCGGTAAGCTCTCTTGCTACCCATCGCAGTGACTTTAAGGAAGCGAAACTTGCCGTGAATGATTTCATATGCAGAACCATGACTAATGTACAGAGAACATGCCACTTCATCAATAGTTACTCATCGATTCGCCAGAATCAACTCTCAGGTTTGTTGAATCCTCAAGTCAGTGGTGGAGGTTGATGGGTGTCCTGTGCCTTCGTGGTTCACGCTTATCAAACCATTTTTAAATTTCCCGATCCACTCATACATACATCTACATTTTACATTACTGTTTTCGTGTTGTACAGAAGGCCTGCGATGTATTTCATCCCCTGACATGCAATGAATTTCTCGGGTTCAAACCCAAGAAATCAGATCACTGATCTCTGGTCCTTCCTGGATGCGCACTTCTGAGCGACCATGTTTACCCTGTTACACAAGAAAGAGAACTGAAGCGATCAAAGACAAACTTCGGTTACATAACCACAAGACTTCCAACTTTTAGTGCTACAGAATACAGTGTGGCCAACCTAAAAAAAGGGTCTGGCGAAAGTGTGGATAACTTTTGACTTCTCATAATGTGTGTGTGTGTGTGTGTGTTCCTTTATTCCTTTAAGAGAGCTGCGATTATGCTGAGGCATCGACGTTAGTTTATTGCACTTTCATCACGTGAAACCTCTGATATGTAGTTTGGTGTTGTTGCTCTCATTTGTGTTTTCTCGTAGTAAAAAAAAGGTTCATCCAGAATTCTTGACAGAAGGAGATCCGGTTTTATATTGAGGACCTTTTAGGGAGGATATTGAAGAACTGTGGGCTCTTGTATATATATATATATATATATACACAGACACAGACATAGGTGCAGATGTGGCAGCGTAGTAAGTTTGCATCCCAACAGCATGATAATCTTCTTGTATAATATCTCCGGGTTGAACGAAAACTTAGAAGTGGATTTGGCAGATGGAAACTGAAAAAAGACTGTCGTGTGTCTGTGTGTGTGAGAGTGTGTGTAACTGTAGGCATGCATGCATGTACTCTCTGAGAAAAGAAATGAAATCAATACGGAGGGATGTACGTGGTGCAGGACATTCAACCTGCTAAAAATAACAGCTGAATCCCTTTACATCTTATAACACTATTTGACGTCTGAATGTAAGATGGGATGCGTTAGAGTTAATATTTTTTATTCGTTTCATGGTTAGGCACTGACTTTCACAAAACAGCACCATAAACACACACACACACACACAGACCACAGACACACTCAAAATCGTTCAAATAAATACACATACACACACAATCAGACGAAACAGTGAAACACACGCAAGGTCAGAAAAGCAGACATAAGCACATGCAGGGCGCATGCACGCGCCTATGCGTCTACCTGTAGTGGGCAGACATTTGGAGAAAGAGAGAGAGTGAGAGATGACAGATTCAGTGAGTCATGCGCACGCATGTATACTCAGAGACCGAACACAGGTTTATGGTAGACACAGACAGAAGCACACACACACACACACACACACACACACACAACGGCTGCATATGTACATGATGGGTTATCCCACACATACTTACAAATGCAGAACATACGTACGCGGTGGACATAGACACACAGACAGTCAGACACGTATACCGTAATGGCGGTGGTGGTGATGGCGGTGAGACAAAAGCGGAGGAACAACACGAATCTACTGAGAGAAGATAAACAAAGTTAGACAGCTGTGACCCGAAAACCTTGCACCCACCTTAATTTATCTTTCATTCATCTCAATAGAACAACGCTGACACTACACGACAACGGAAGTCTATGATACCTGTGTGTGTGTGTGTGTGTGTGTGTGTGTGTGTGTGTGTGTGTGTGTGTGTAAATATATATTATGACAGAGAGAAATGAGAAAGAAGAGACACATACCTAAACCGCCAGTAAGTCCACATTCCTATTTCTTCAGACAAGTAAGGGAAATAATTCCTTTGTGGTCAGTAAAAAACAACTAGCCAACTATTTTGCTCGAATCAAATAACACCATTTAAGATAATATAATTAATTTTGAGCCTCAAACTATCTTCAAATGAGAGGAACACCTTTGAGCGGAAAAAAATATTTTTATGAAAAAAAAAAAATCTGTCTCAAAGGTTTTACCCTTTCATTTACTCTTCAGGTCAGGAGAGAAATGCAACAACTCCTACATCAGAGGATAATCCTGGTGTTAAACTATCAATACAGTTAGCCATCCGCACTTGTTAAGGAGTAGTGGGCTGAATGTAGAGCTTTCTTTCACGACAAAACACTCGTCGAACCCTGTTCCCTTTTAAAATATAAATTAGGGCAAAACAAAGATTAAAAACGATAATTGGAATTTTCAAAATAAATAGACAATCAAATAAGTGAAAAGTACAAGAAAGTAAATATTAGTTTTAAAATGGTTAAAATTTTATACTTAAGCACAAAGTGCTCCATTTAATATTTTGCTGTGGAGGATGCATTGAAATTCGCTGGTATGTAAATTTTGGCTTTCTTTCAAACGTATTTGGGGTGATATTACTGGTACACTCATGCCAGTAATATCGCTTAGTAGTTTCTAAGCTGAAGTGAAGGCAGCATGTTCTTTTTCTATCTTCTCACCTTCTTGGAGATTTTAGATAAAATTATACTAATGTGTCCATCTGTTTTAATTTAATTAAATTCTATGTCTTTATGCAGCTGAGGATTGCTCTGCATTTAAATTGGTGTAATGGTTGCATTATTCGATTAAATGGAGTTGCTTGAAACTATCGTACTCCATTAACTGTGGATATCCTTGTTGCTTATTTTGATTTTAATCACGTTTGGCACACTCATGCCAGTAATATCGCTTAGTAGTTTCTAAGCTGAAGTGAAGACAGCATGTTCTTTGTCTATCTCCTTACCTTCTGGGGGATTTTAGGTAAAATTATACTAATGAGTCCTTCTGTTTTAATTTAATTCATCTGAATCTAATTTTTTTCTATATATATATATATATATATATATATATATATATATATATATACCTTTCTACTGTAGGCAAAAGGCCGAAATTTTTGGGGAGGGGGGGGCCATCGATTATTAGATCGACCCCGAAGGATGAAAGTCAAAGTCGACCTCGGCGGAATTTGAACACAGAACGTAAAGGCAGACGAAATACGCAAGGATTTCGCCCGGCGTTATTATATATATCTATATATATAAAACTGTAGTGTGTGAGTGCTGTCCCCTTCGATTAGATTCCTAACTACTCCCACATTTTGCGGTGCAGTTTAACAAATTCGGGTATCTTATAGTCGTGCTTCATATCGAGCCCGTCTGAGTATTAGCGCGCGCGTCTACGATGAGTCTACGATTTTAAAAAATAATTTAACATTTTTTATTCCATTTGAATGCATTTTTTCGTGTGTCGATGGCGGCGGAGTTGGCGTCCATGGTCACAACCTGCACCTGTTTGCTTCTCCCCCTTCTTTCTTCCCTCCCTCGTGAAGCTGTGGGGAAGGGAGTGTAAGGAAATCAACGTCGTAAAGCGTTGTCAAGGAGACCAGCGTTCTTTTAGAACAACGACTTCGTGGCTTGAAGACACCAAAACAGAAATGGCTAAGAAAGCCCGAATGGCATCTATAAGGGAAGTAACTCTCTAAAAATGCTTATAGTTATTTCCCTACAAACCCGAGCAACGCCGGGCGATACTGCTAGTATATATATATATATACACTAACTGGCGTGCCTAGTAATTCCCGCGAAAGCGGGGCTAATCCCTTGGTTCCGTTTTCATAATTGTTTCGCTAATCGAAAATCAACAATACAAAGTATGTAGCCCTTGAAATAGTTTTTGTGAATTTACAGAGAATACCGTACTGTTTTACACAGGATCTTCTCGTTAGGAATTCCCAATAAGTTATGAATACCCAAATTGTGAAGTGGAATTATTGCTTAGGAAAATACTATTTACTTGCTTGAGAGTTGTACTGTATAAACTGCGAAAATAACTCTAACAGTTCAAATACTATGAAGCATGCTCAATTTGATTTATACCAAATAATTTAGGAAAATGAATGGGTTACTTCCCTTGGCTGTTAAGATCTGGCGAATGGGTTATTTCTCTTGGCTGTTAAAATGAAATATATTATATATATATAAGGATCCCTTCCAGAGGTCCTGTTACCGATTTTTGCAGCAATCTGATTATGCCATGAGGTTTCTAGACATGAGTTCTACTCACGTGTCAAGTTTCATCAAAATCGATAAAACGATGTAGGAGGAGTTAGCTAACAACTCCACGAACACACCCACAGACAGAATTACCCACATATGTGGTAAACACACACACACACACACACACACACACACACATATATATATATTTATATTCATATTTATAAAGATCTGATTTCATTACGCAAACCTTATTAGCGTACATTTTCATTTTTTACTTTAAGCGCCGTTGTAAAACGTTTAAGCGCACGGACAAGACGTAATTCATAAATTAACAATGGCGAATGTTTGACAGAATCAATCAGAGAAAACGTGTTCCTATATCTTCTCCGGCACTTCACAGCCTGAGTAAAGTTAGGGTTAGGGTTAATATCAATAAAATAAAATACTTGTCTAGTACCAAAATCAACTGATCAAGTTTATGGCTTGTTATCTTTTTATCAAGAGCGGCCATGCTGGAACATCACTTTGGGGGAATTTTAGTCGAATGAACGAAACCCAGTACTTTTTTTATACGTTTTTTTTAATAAATCGTGCTACTTATTCTTTCGATTGCATTTTGTCGAACTGCTAAGTTATGGGACGTAAGCACATCAACGCCCGTCAACAAGCATGGTGAGGGACAAACGAACACAGAAACATACACTTGTAGAAATCCATTCACAATTTACAGTAGCAGACATTTGTCAATGTTGCCACGCAATGGGACTGCACTCGGAACCAAATGATAGGGAAGCAAAATTATTGTCACTCCGCCCACGCCCGTCTAATGTTAGAAATTTTTGTGATGGAAAGATGTTTTAAAAAAGTTCAATGAAAATTT
>NW_021835646.1:2500-20000 GCF_006345805.1 Octopus sinensis
ATGTGCGTATTCTGTTTATTTTCTCTTATTCCTTTCTTATTCCTTAATGAAAATATAGTGGTTGCTCCTTCGCTATCGGGTATGACCACCCTTTGCACTATAATTACAGGTGTAATGCCTCCCTATCCCGAGGTCTGTCGATGTGCTTGACATACAACAATATGGCAGCATCGAGATTCTACCTCCTAGAAACAGACGACATTTCTATGAAAGATCCAGCTACGCGGACGACCGGAGTTTTGCGACTGCTGCCGCATATACCACATGTATCATGTGCTTTAACGAGCGAGGGACCTAAAGAAACGGTAGTATTTTTCATTGACACAGATACAAATGGTAGCTCTTTCGTATTTTTTTTTTGAGATTCCAACAAGCCCGAATCTTGTGTCTGTGTATTTGTGTGTGTGTGTGGAGGAGTCACGTCAGATTTTGTATCAACAAAAGGTTGTACGACATGAGTGTAACTATAAATATCTGCAGATATTAATCTGCCAACACACACACACACACACACACACACACACACACACACACACACACACACACACACACACACACACACACACACACACACACACTAATACTCATTGTTTCCGATTAAAGAACAAGGCTAGCAATTTTGAGGGGTGGGGTTTAGTCATCGACTCCAGTACTTGACCTGCACATTATGTCATCGACACCGAAAGGAAGAAAGACAAAGATAACCGCGCGCCTTCACATATATAATACACGCTTAGATAATCAAATGAAAGCCGCCATTTTGGTTGCTTTAGTCACAGCGATTTGGACGACAGACTTTCAAGAGTGTACATTGTGTGTGCATACACGAGTGTGTATATACATGCGTTTGTGTAGGTGTGAATGTAACTATGTATGTATGCATATATGCATGTGTGCTTATAAGTTTTCGTGCAAAAACGTGCAAAAGTTTACATATTATATATTTATATAAATTATATATACGTTCATGCATATATATGTATAGGTATGTATAATATATATTATACACACATAATACATACATGTGTAGATATATTTATAGACACATATATATGTGTTACATAAGCGCACACACACACACACACACGCACACACACACACACACACACACACACACACATATATATATATATACACGTGTGTCCATGTATATGCATTTGTATGCATGCATATATGCGTGTGCTATGTTGTGTGTGTGTGTAAAAGAGAGAGAGAGAGATAGATAGGGAGAAAAGGATAGAAAAAAAGGGAGTGAGCGGGAGTGAAAGACAGACAGACGGCAAAGTCTCTAGATATTTATCCTTTTCTTAAAACCCACCGAAACATATCCCCTTCTACTTCCATTTCCTTCCCAGCCGATCGTGCGGTTGCCGTCCTTATCTAAAGAGACTGTTTCATGTTCAGACAATGTTATGCTTTCGTGTTGTGCTGTCAGTTACCGTTTGAAGCTTTGTGTCTGCTAACAGAAATAACACAGACCTTACCCAGAGGAATCAACGATTGAAGAAGCCTCTAAGGTAGTGGTTCTCAACCGCAACTTCCAGGGCCGCATGTAGCCCTCAAGCATCCTTCCGTCGAATCCCGACGGTCTGCTCTCTATAAATATAATACATTTTTTCTTTTACATTTTTTGGTGCGGGTCCCCTAAAAAGATTTAGGTTTTGGATCTGGCACAGATATTAAAAAGGTTGGGAATGTTGCTTTCAGGTGTTGGTCGACCATGCAAGAAATAGCAGCCAAATCTCAACTGTAATCAATCCTCCTACTCCGTTGTTCTAAATATGGAAACTGAAACTGCGGCTTGGGTTGTATAGTATTGTATTTCCTTATAACAGGTGGGAGTTGTCATGGCTAGAAGGTCTTCGATCTGGAGCCAAGCGACAACTAAAAGAATAAGCTGTAGTAGTAACACGAACAACAGCAACAACAATAACAACAGAAAGTACAACATCAACAATATATGCAACTACGACAATATCGCCAATAACAACAAAACAACAACGGGAAGAACAACATTACAGCAATAACAACAACAACAACAACAGCAGCAAGTACAACTGAGGCAGCAGCAACAACAACAATAACAAAAATAAGAACAATAACAATATTAACAACAACAACAACAACAAAGATAACAATAAGACAGTCGGGGCAATAGGAATGATAGAAGCCTTGTGAAAGTTTGTGGGGGTGGGGGAAATGTGGGGTGGGGTGGGGAATAAGGGGTTGGATTGGAGAACTGAGGGGAAGATTTAGGGTGGAAAAGAGAAAATAAGAGAGACTAAAAGAAAACCGGAAATTGTTTGTGTATGAATTGTGGAGGAAATCTGGGAGAATAATTAGAATTGGAAAATAATGGGGAGAGATCGGGTGGGTATTGGGTGGATGGATGTGTATGTGGTTATATATATATATATATAGTGAGATGCGTGAGGAAAGGTAAGTATATAGGGTGAGAATAAGGGGTAGAAAGAGAGAAAGGAAGAATAGTATCTCTATCTATCAATCAATCTATCTATCTATCTATCTATCTATCTATCTATCTATCTATCTATCTATCTATCTTTCTTCTGTCTGTCTGTCTGTCTATCTGTTTATCTGTCTGTTTATCTGTCTGTCTATTTATCTATCCATCCATCCATCCATCCATCCATCTATCTATCTATCTATCTATCTATCTATCTATCTATCTATCTATCTATCTATCTATCTGTCTGTCTATCTATCTATCTGTCTGTCTGTCTGTCTGTCTGTCTGTCTGTCTGTCTGTCTGTCTATCTATCTATCTATCTATCTATCTATCTATCTATCTATCTATCTATCTGTTTGTCTATTCATTTATCTGACTATCCACCTGTCTGTCTGTCTTATATTCCAGAGAGAAGAGAGAGAGAGAGAGGGGGAGATATGTAGCAGGGGAGCTTGTGGCACACACACACACACACACACACACACACACACACACACACACACACACCACACACACACACATACAACATGAAATGAGATGTTTTTACACAAAGACATAACACACCCCCGCCCTGGAATCGCTCTTTCGACCGTGGGTGCAGCAGCATAACCACAGGGCCACGCGCTTTCACACACACACACACACATCTATATGTATATATAGGGAGTGAGTGAGAGAGAAAGAGAGGGAGAAAGAAAGGAGGCCGTCATGTACGTCTGTGTATGTGTGTCATTATGTTTACGTTAGCCCTGCCACCCTCACATCCGGCGTTGGTTTGTTTACGTCCACGTAATTTAGCGGGTAGTAAAAAAAAACCGATGGAATAAGTACCAGAGTTTTTAAAATATAAATACTGGGTGGGGGCGGGGGTGAGGGAGTTGTTCGACTAAAATCCCTGAAGGCGGTGCCCCAGCATGGCCGCAGTCCAATGGCTGAAACATGTAAAAAGAATAAAAGTTATATATATAAAAAAAAAAAGAAGAACCGATGGTGGAGGTCCACATTTTGATGGGGAAAATAAAGAATCATTCATTTTACAAATTCTAAGGTATGCAACTGAAATTTAATTACTGTTTTAAACCGAGGGATTAAACAGATTCCGTTTTTTGTCCTTTTATATTCAGAAAGGCTTTCAAAGTATTTTGTCAATGGTAAGTTTCTAAATTGAATGCGGACGAAATTCGCCCGTGGTGATGGGTTCTCCGCCCCTGACACGGAGCTCTCTCGTTAGTTTGATATTTATTGCTTCGCTCTTGAAACGGTAGTTTTCTTTTACTGTTGTTGTTGTTATTGTAACGAACACTGTCGACAGCTGGTGTTACCCAATCACCTTTTACCTTTTATATTCTCTCCTAAAAAAGCAACCAAACTACTTAACCGAGAATGTAAAGCACGCTTAAATTGTGCCCTTAGCAAAACAACACTAAGCTTTCGTTTTCGTCTGTGAACAATTGCGGGCTTCCCCCGGTTAAATATTTAGGGCAACATATACACTTCTCTATACTAGTCAGAAAAGCAAGGAATACATTCAGTTAAATACACACACATACATCCATCCAGGTACCCCACCTTTATATATAATATATATATATATATATATATATATATATATATATATATATATATATATATATATATATATATATATATAGTATAGTATGTATGTATGTATGTATGTATGTTGGTATGTGTATTATGCATAAGTAATATTTTGTATGTATATATATGTACATGTATGTATGATCATGCATGTGGATAGTATGTATATTTGTATGTATGTTATATGTATATATATATATTATATATATATATATATATATGTATGTATGTATGTAAATACTTAATACATGCGTGTTGACAAACTTAACTGACCTTTTTCATGTTTGTCTTCACAATATATATATATATATAATATATATATATATAATATACACATACACACGTATACACACACATATATACACCCATACACGCGCGCACACGCACACACACACACACACACACACACACACACACAAGATAAACACACGTACATATTATTTAAGGAGATTTAGAAAGTATCTTAATCCGTTGCTGCGTTCATTTAAGGGATTAAAGGTGTGTGAGACTTGTCAGGTATTTTCCCATTCATAGACATCAGAATGTTGTCACGTCACATGATTTAAGATATTCCAGGGAGGCGGGTGGCGGTGGTGGTGGTGGTGGAAGTAGCTCGGGGCCAAATAGTAGAATATTTCAGCTAAAATTATAGTATTAAAACAAAAAAAAAAAAGATAGAAAAACAGAAAATTAATAATCATCGTAGATGTTGTTCAGCTCTAGTTTATATAATCCTTTTCATTATAGGCACAAGGACAGAATTTTTTTTTTTTGGGGGGGGGGATTAAGACGATTGCAACGACCCCAGTACTCAACTGGTACTTAATTTATCGACCCTGAAAGGAGGAAAGGTAAAGTCACTCTCGGCGGAATTTGAACTCAGAACGTAGCGAAATACCTATTTCTTTACTACCCACAAGGGGCTAAACATAGAGAGAACAAACAAGGACAGACATAGGTATTAAGTCGATTACATCGACCCCAGTGCGTAACTGGTACTTATTTAATCGATCCCGAAAGGCTGAAAGGCAAAGTCAACTTCGGCGGAATTTGAACTCAGAACGTTGCAGCAGACGAAATACCTATTTCTTTACTACCCACAAGGGGCTAAATACAGAGAAGACAAACAAGGGCAGACAAAGGGATTAAGTCGATTACATCGACCCCAGTGCGTAACTGGTACTTAATTTATCGACCCTGAAAGGATGAAAGGCAAAGTCGACCTCGGCGGAATTTGAACTCACAACGTAACGACAGACGAAATACCGCAAAGCATTTCGCCCGGCGTTCTAACGTTTCTGCCAGCTCGCCGCCTTAGCTTCATTTTATATAATAACTGCGGTATTAATTCTTTCTACCACAAATACAATCCCTGTGCCCAGCTGGTACTTATTTTATCGACCCCGAAAAAATGAAAGGCAAAGTTGACCTCGGTAAAGTTAAACTTAGACTGTAAGGAGTCGAAAGAAATGCCGCTAAGAACGTAAAGACGGACGAAACGCCGCTAAGTATTTCGTCCGGCGTGAGAACGTTTCTGCCAGCTCCTCGTCGTTCTCCTCCTCCTAATAATATTCCTTTCTGCTATCAGCACAAGGCCTGAAACTTTTTTTTTGGGGGGGGGGGGGGGTCAGTCGAATACTTTGACACCAGTTCTTAGCTTGCTCCTTATTATATCGACCACGAAAAGATATAAAGGTAAAGTCGACCGTTGCAGAATTTGAACTCGGGGCGTAAAGAGTCGCAAGAAAACCTGTGCCCAGCAATATTTACCAGCGTCCTAACGATTTTGCCAGAATCACCACTGTTGTCTGCGATATTAATTAAAGTAATTAAAGCAGTAATCTCTGAGTGAGTCTTTCATCTACCTCAGTAGTTCACAGCATTTTATAGCCCGGCGCCCCCATTCACCAAAAGTAGATTTTACAAATGATCCCTTCATATGTTGACTAGGGTTAGAGAGAGAGAGAGAGAGAGAGAGAGAGAGAAGAAGAAGAAGAAGAAGAAGAAGGTGAAGAAGAAGAAGAAGGTGAAGAAGAAGAAGAAGAAGACGAAGATTGTTTTAAATAAACAGAAGTTAATTTTGCCAAGTGGTTTATTTGCGATATTTTCTTGTCCCTATCCCATCCAGGATTTGCCCCTTTTCAGATATTTCTGACCGTTGGTCGTCATGCTTGCTCATTATGTTAAGTTTTATGGCAATTATTAATTTTGGCGCAAATTATGCCGGACTATGGCAAGTCATCGGTCATGTCTCTGCTTTTCATTAACAACACAATGTCGTATTAATTGTTTTTATTTTTTACTTGCTTCAGTCATTAGAGTGCAGCCATGCTGGGGCATCCAATTGAAAATTTTTTAGTCGTACTTATAATATTTTGAAAATCCCAGTACTTATTCTATCGGTGTCTCTTGCCGAATTGCCAAGTTACGTCTACATAAATACACCAATACCAGTTGTCAAGCTGCGGGGTGGGGCGGGCACACACACACACAACGGGTTTCTTTCAGTTTCTGTCTACCAAATCTACTCACAAGGCTTTGGTCGGCCCGGGGCTATAGTTGAAGACACTTACTCAAAGTGCCACGCAGTGGGATTGAACCCGAAGCCATGTGTTTGGGAAGCGAGCTTCTTACCACACAACCACGCATGTTCTAATTATGGTAAAGAGTTTTAAAAAAAATATATTTAAAAGAAAAGAAGTTTTACCTGGTTCGAATGTTTTATTTCTATGAAAAATCACGTCCCCTTTAAACACACAGTGCTCCCTATAGTACCCCCTTGGCATTTACTGCTAGGTTTTGAGCCCACAATGTCCCTAGAAGGGACACTAGAACCCAAGTAAAGGACCCTTGATATAACTGTTGTGTACTGTATAAAGTGTTTATGTCTGACGGGAGAAAATGGCATTGGCCATCATCCTTTTCAGAACATCCTCGAGATTGGTGGCAGGAAGAGAAGAAAGTATCCTCAAATTGGAAGCCAAGTAAGAATTCTTGCAAAAGAATGAACTCGGCTAAAAGCACTCAAGAGCTAGTTGAGGGTTTTAAGTGGGCAATGTATTAAATGCCCTCCAGCAACAGGAACTGGTCTCTTTTTTTTTTTTTTTACCTATAACGATGTGTTTGCATTAATTATGATGCATAAATGGCTATTTTAAACGTAATCGTCTGTTTCGATTCTAAACATTCGTTAGGTCCGAACTTATTTCGGTTTCCGTTGCGTACAAGGGATTGAGATTTAAAGGTTCCTCCAGTGCACGAGATGACACTCCGTCGCACGGTCAATCCTCAGCTGCTGCTGGTTCTAATTCCACAATATATTGGCGTAGATTGAAGTATCTTGATCAAGGATTAAACACACCACCTGCTCCGGGAATCGAAACCTCGACTTTATGATCTTGCACTTAACAACCCCACTGCTAGGTCACGCGCGTCACATATCAGTGAGTTTGGGTTAAGTCTGCTCAAGTAGATCTATGGTGCAAGCTATTCCACTCATGACCAGCCTGTAGAGGCTGTTTTCTCATTTAGCCCTTGGTCAACCATGATCTAGTAGCTGCTTGATTAAAGGTATATCATCCATGACCATCACGAGAGGATCTCTTGTTTAGCCTTGGTCAAATCAGATCCAGCAGAACTATGATCAAAAGGAATTCCAGTCGTGACTATCACATCTTTTTGTGTATCGGGTACCAGCAGCAATCACGTGGCCAGAATGTATGCCGCCCGAGGCGTGGGGCGGAGCTTGAGTTTTACGCATCCCATTGGTGTATAAGCTTATACAGGTTTATTTTATGACACAGCAAACCCAAACGTGCAGCCTCCATAGAAGCGTCCCCCGGGGCGGATGGCTCTCTCATTGCCCCCACCCACCCAAGCCATGCTACTGATTAGCATTATAGTATGTGTTTGTTCCTCTTTTCAAGGTTGTAGAAGTGTGATTTGAGGGAAGATTAGGTTGTTATGACGAACGACCACGTGATGGATCCATTGTTGGTTTATGCATTAAGAATAAAACCTGTTCTTTTTTATTGCAGAGTAACACGAAAGAAAAAAAAAACAATAACACTAACAACAACAACAACAGCACTAGCGCTAAAATAACAAACCTATCAGATAAAACAATAAGGCTGAGGGAAAATACCTCAGCTGGTGGCGGACGGTTGGTAGGTGGAAGGGGGGGGGTTGACGTCGTATGGAGTAAAAATGCAGATGGAAAACAATGGCGGTCGACGATCAGGCGAAAAAGGTAGAGAGAGATGTGGAGCAGATGGCTGAAGGAAAGACTGCACAGTTAGACATGTGTTGCTGATATTGGTAGTAGAGGGAGAGAGGGAGGGAGAGAGGGAGGGAGAGAAAAAGAGAATGCAGGAGAAAGGGAGAGAGACAGGGAGTAAGGGGGGGAGCTATAAAAAGAACAACCGACAATGGGTCTCTAAAAATATCCAGTTTGACAAATATTAACTTATTCAAGACAGGACTATTTTCCATATTTTAAAACAGAAGGCAAACGAGTGCAAATTTATAAATAGAATCATCAAATGATAGTTATAATAATAATAATATAATAATAATAATAATAATAATAATAATCCTTTCTAATTTAGGCACCATGCCTGAAATATGAAGGGAGAGGATTAGTTGATTACAGTGTTTCACTGGTACTTATTTTTATTAACCCCGAAATGATGAAAGCAAAGTCGACCTCGGCGGAATTTGAACTTAGAACGCCAGACGATCGAAATGCCGCTAAGCACTTTTCCTTACGTGCTAACGATTCTGCTTAGGCAGAAGGATAAGGATTTTGAGGGAACTGACGTCACCAACCTCAGAACTGGTGCTTTATTTTATCGGATCTTTTCAGTTTCTGTGAAAGAATTGGAAATTTTAAAATGAAGAGACTAGTTATAAATTTGAGATATTGGTGCAATTTTTCACACTGAATCCAAATTTGGATTTCATTTATTTCATAAAAGATACTTTGAAATCTGTTACAAATGTTCAAAGTTTGATCATTTTAAGCCAATCAGAAAACAGGAATCGGAAGTTAGCATTTTCTGCGTGATAGCTTGCTGTCACAAAATGATTCACGTCAAAGTTTTTAGTGTTGGTTGTAGCGGTGAAAGTGTCATTCATGCAAGTACAGCGTCTTTGTTACAACCAATGCAAGGCATACTAGAGTTTTGCTTGTTACTATGGAAATAGACATCACTGTGATATTTACGGTCATGTGCATAAAGGTGGCCTTCGGTTGGCTAAGCTCACCCAATATTTTTCAAACTTTAAAAGCTATTAACTTTTTAGTTATTAATTTATGGCAAAAAGGAATGCCATTTTCATAATTAGCATACAAAACTAAATCGGTATTATTAGATTTGAAAACAACTGGAATAGAATTGAAAAAATACGAAATCTGTGACAGCAACTGAAAAGATCCTTTTATCAACTGTGAAAGGCAAAGTTGATCACCGCGATATTTGAACTTTGAACGTAAAGAAGCAGAAAGTGTAACGCTGTAACGATTCTACAAAACTCTTCGCCTCGAAATAACTGTTTCTAATTTAAAACGCAAGTACTAATTCCGCAGCGAAAGGTATCCCCACGTTCCACTGTACACGAACGTGCTAAATATGATTGATCATGATAGTATTTTATTCAATACTGATTCTTGCGATTGTAGTTAAGTTCAGCTTGACCAAGCTTTACACATATCAGCGAAGTACATTATTTACATTATTTACATTTGACAGATATTTGTCCTAATCTTGTTTATTGTTAACACAGCGTTTCGGGGAAATTTCGAACCTGGGTTCTCATTCCTAAGGTATTTTTTGATGCTGTTATTATTATTGAGTGAGCGAGCAGAGCATGCCATCAAAGTGACACTGGGGTAAAATATACGAAGCCCAGTATACCCATCATGACTACCCGTCTGATAAGGGTACACCAGGCACATGCATCACAACCATATGTGCGCGACATGGTGATCTCATATCAAGATAAACAGCACATGACCTTGCAGGTGGAGCCCAGTTAGAATTTTCTTCAGATCGAGTAACCCATCCCGCTCAAAAGGTCCCTGAATAAGGGTTGTTTAAGGACGTTGAACGAAACACCTATGTTTCCAGAGGTGAATTATTCAAACCCCAAAGAATCCTTCTCAACACATGGCTATGATGCTCCCCCACTACTTCTGCTCGTGATCAGAGATGCACATATCGTCAGCCACTAAGGGGCATGCTCAACTGGTTAAGGTCAAACAACTGACAAGCAAATCTGTGGTATTGAGCAGAATATTTGCTGTAGCCCATCTTTTATACCAAGACAAAACAATGTACATGATAACATTGAGCAGAATATTTGCTGTAGCCCATCTTTTATACCAAGACAAAACAATTATTATTATTATTATTATTATTATTATTATTATTCAGGTCACTGCTTTGAATTGAACTCGGAATCTTGGAGTTAGTAGCCCACGCTCTTAATCACTGCGCCATATGTCCGTGGGTATATGACATAGTGGTAAATAATAACATCAAAAAGTACCTTGGGAATGAGAACCCAGGTTCGAAATTTCCCCAAGACACCTGATGAAGGCTGGAGGGTATATCAGCCGAAATGTTGTGTTAACAACAAACAAGATGAGGACAAATATCCGTCAAATGTAAATCATGTAAATAATTCCTTATCTCTTAAATATAGAACTGTAATATCAGCAAAGGTTCTATTTTCTGTTCTTATATATGAAAGGTATTTTTCTTATAGGTTCATAAAACACAAAGTCGGTATCCGTTGCCCCAATCCCTGTTCATAACAACATCATCATCATCAACAACAGCAACAACAATAGTAATAAGAAGAAGAATCTATTCTTCTGAAATTTGGGGGAGGGGGTAGTCGATTACATCGCCCCCAGTACCCCACTGGTACTTATTTCATCGACCTCGAAAGGATGAAAGGCAAACTCGATGTCGGCGGAATTTGAACTCAGAACGTAAAGAACCGCCGGAGATATGCAAGTGTGTGTGTGTGTGTGTGTGTGTGTGTGTGTATGTGTGTTTGTCGTTATATATATATATATATATATATATATTATATATATATATATATATGTATATGTATATATACCTACACACACACACACTCACAGACTCAGACACAGACACGCACACACACACATACACACAGACAGACAGACAGACAGACACACACACACACACATACACACACACACACACACATCATGCCAGAGAAGATAAAGCCAAGCATAAGATAGAAGAACAATTACAGAATGGTATGCCAAACATTTGGCGCTGGAAAAGTTTTCGATTGGGTTAGATTTAGTGTGTCAGGCAAAGCAGACTAGTTTTAGACCAATGAGAGCGAAATCTCGCCTGAAATAACTATGTCCATAAAAAGCTGAATTTAATGGAGTCTAAACACCACGAATACTAAAAAAAGAAGAAAATTGTAATAAAATTAGCAATTAAATTGAAGTGAAGTATATTTGAGGAGAGCGTAGATGATTTAGTTTCTTTGGTGGCCTTTCGTAATGACTGGAAAGAAACACGTACAAACATGACAGGATGCCAAGGTATGTTTAGGAAAGATTATGGCGACAGGAGAGTATAAATGAACGAATGGCTATTACGGTTTTAGAAGGACGTACTGGTTTCTGTGGCGGCCTTATTCGTTATAAATACATACATAAGTGCAAGCATAAACACAGGTCACACACACACACTCTCTCTCTCTTTTACACGAACATATTTACACACAGGCATTCACGCATTCGCACACGTCTCTCTCTCTCGCTCTCTCTCTTTATATATATCAAAATGTGACCTCGTGTGTACCGTTGGCGATTTTTTTCCTCTGTCTTCCCTTCTCTGGATCTTTCCTTCTCCTATGTTTCCGACGAAGAGCTCCGCTCGAAACGTTAAACCCTCCTTCTTTCCTTCTTTCCTGAGCGTCCAATAATACTATATTTGTTCCACGTCCTCGCGTTGTGTTTTTTTGTGCTTTCTTGGTTGGATTAACTTTATATATATATATATATATATATATAAATATATATATACTATCTATCTATCTATCTATCTATCTATCTATCCTATGTACAACACAAATCAGAGGAACTGAAATAAATTTCATGTTATATACCCTGGATGAGGGTGTGGAAGAAGAGTGCAAACATATTTCTTATATGCTTTTAACGTGTAATAAAAACAAACAAAAAAACAAAAAAAGAAAGAAAGGAAGAAAGAGAGGAGAGTTTTCTGACGGACCGTTGCATGTTTTCTTTCTTTCTGCCTCTCCTCAGAGTAGACGGAGCAGTCTTCCTTCGTCAACCAATGGTATAGAATTTTACACTGCTAGTATGTGTAGTAGTCACACGAAATTCCACGAAATATTGGAGGTAAGGTAGTGTCTTCATTTGTTATAGGGAATAAAGAAACCTTCGATTAACTGAGATTATCCATGCAATAAGTAAACAGTAAGTAAACAAATAGCTAATATTACGAACCAATAACATTTTGTTGAGAATACAAGAACTTAGTCCACCTTTACGTTCTGAGTTCAAATTCCGCCGAGGTCGACTTTGTCTTTCATCCTCTGGGGGTCGATAAAAGAAGTACCAGTTGAGTACTGGGGTCGATTTAATCGACTTGTCGTCCCCTGCTCCGAAATTGTTGGCCTTGTGCCAAAAGTTAAAACTAACATTTGAGTTCAATTACGACGCCAGTATCATAGGCAACAACGTCTGTAATAACAGGAAATTTTAAAAAGTGCGTTGGACAATTACTGCCTCCACTCTGTTTCCTGGTTTCCATAGCATATAAGTGGCCGAGATCACATCACTCCCCAGAACGGGACGCTAATCCGTTGCAAGGTTTCTCATTTAAAGCTAAGCGGACTGTCTGAGAATCGAAACCATGATCTAACTACAGTCCAACCACCGTGCTATGCGCAGTCACGTGAGAGCAGAGGTTCTCCATTAATTCAGGATGAATTTGAAGTGCAGCGGTACCAATCTTGATTTCCGATTGTCAGAGCGTTTAGAATGACACCCTACCCCACCAACGATTGGCTGCGCAAGTCACAGAAAAAGGACGATGGTGGGGAAGGGAATAAACAAAAGATGGAACCTAAAGCGAAGACGGAAATGTAGCTGAGTTGTTGAAAAGTAATTTTCTACTTCCGTGATTTCAGGTTTAATCGTAGAATACGGTACCTCAGGTATGAGAGGAGGCCAGAGTTGACATAGAGCTAAACAACCCAGAGAGCTTCTACGGGAAGGTCATTTCTGGAAAAAAAACTTAGACCGTTTTCTGTTATCGCCTCGGGTCAACCGGATCCTCGGGAATGGAAATTGGTAGACGGAAACTACACAACCAGGACTAGACAACAAGGGAGCTCCAACAGGATGGTCATGGCCGGAATAACTTTGATAGTTTTTTTATCATAGTCTTGAATTGATCGGTGCCTAGTGGTTGAAATTTACTTGACGCAAAATAAACAGCCAGAACTAAGCAACCAAAAATTTTCTACGGGAGAGTCATGGCTGGAATAAATTTAATCCTCTTCTCTCTTAACCTCGGCCTTATGATTGAAATTTGCTAGACGGAAACTATCCGGAAGCCTGTCGGTGAGACTTTTTCCTAGGGTTGTATACTTAATCCGTTTCCCTATTCAACTGCGCTCTCTCCTCTTCAACTGCCTTCAACAAACTCCATATTGTTACAAGCTTTCGGGATAGGTCTCCTGTTTGAGGCGAACTCCCCCCCATCTTCTTTCACCTCACCAGTTTGGGTGGGGGTGGAGGAGCCCTAAAAGGGATCATAAATACTACCCTTCCTACTCTGACTATGCCATTAAAAAAGATAAATCAAGAGAAACGTGGGGCTTTTCTTCGAGGCAGGTGTTGTGTAAACGAGGTAAGAACCAGCTTAGAGACGACGGCCGTAGCCAAGAATAGATAAAAAAAACAAACAAAACAAAACAAAACGGCCTTTCTATGAATCGCCAGCTTTTCTCTTTTTTTTAATCCTATTTTCTTTTTCAGGAAAATAAAACAAAACACGGCTGATGCCGTTCAACAGTCTATAGAAATTCTTTGCCAACAAAGAACCAAGGTTCCTTATTTTCGTTCTTTCCTCCTTTCTTTTCTTCTTCTTCTTCTTCTTCTTCTTCTTCTTCTTCTTCTTCTTCTTCTTCTTCTTCTTCTTCTCTTCTTCTTCTTCTTCTTCTTCTTCACACGCTCACTCTTCTTTTTCTTCTTCTTCTTCTTCTCTTCTTCTTCTTCTTCTTCACACGCTCACTCTCACTATGTATGTATGTATGTATGTATGTATGTATATATGTATGTATGTGTGTGTGTGTGTGTGTATGTATGTATGTATGTATGTATGTATGTATGTATGTAATACACCTGTCTGTCTTAATGTTATCCTTATTTCTCTGCAGTGCTACAACTCTTCTATTCATCAATAAACAGCCCCTCCCTTGCCTATGTGTGTGTGTGTGTGTGTGTGTGCCTTTGTCCCTTTATTTCCACCTCACATTTCAACATCTTCCACAAAGACAACCGCCGCAGGCCGACGGCGCTTCTGACACGTGGCTTCGAATTACTTGCTCTTTTGTAAGGAGAAACAGGTCGCCGCCGTCTCCCAACAGCTGCATTATCTCTGCATTATAAACTTTAGCCTTACTCCGCCCCGCTTTATTTACTTATTTGGTATCGTTCTCTCGCCCATCTGTGCCTGAGCATTGAGATGAAGAAAGAAACTGGATCATCGATATAGAAAGGGGAGGAGGAGGTAGGCGAGAAATTTAAATTTTTGTGTATTTCAGTATTTTAGAAAGGAAAGTATGACAGAACTGTCTTGTTGCCGTTTCCTTCATTTAAATCAATGCTTCTTAATCGGGGTCCTTATGGCACTTGGGTGGGGTTCCATTCTCTTATTTTTTTTGTTCTTTTACTTATTTCAGTCATTTTGACTGTGGCGAATCTTCAAAGCAAATCATGACAGCTGTCTTGTGTATGAGAAGACTGAGGCGGCTTGGGCATGTCAGGAGAAATGATGACCATCGAATCCCGAAGCAACTGCTCTTTGGAGAACTGGTCCAGGGCAAGAGACCAAGAGGAAGACCAAAACTGAGGTATATGGACACTTGCAAAACTAGTTTGTCCAAGTGTGAGGTGGATGTCAGCACCTGGGAAGAGAGGGCTGAGGAGAGAACAACATGGAGGACTGTGGTGAAGGAAGGAACTGCTTCGCTGGAGAGCAGCTACAGAAACAAACAAGTTGAGAAGCGTCAGCAGCGAAAGGGAAGCAGCAGAAATGCAGAGCACTGAGAGCTACCCTCTCGGTATACGGCAAATTGGATGAGTGAGACAGTCGGACGAAATGTAGTTCGCTGTTTGCTTCGGATGTGTAAGTCCTGTAGATGAAATCTGGCCAAAGTAAACTTTGTATTTCGTCCTTCCGGATCGATAAATCAGATGACAGTCAAATATAGAACATTATTTCTCTCGTGTCCCTTTCTTTCGAGATGGAGAACGGGTAAGTGAGGGGTTTGCGTCCTTTCCTCATAGGAAAACTGGAACTGTTCAAAGATGGTGTGAAATACTGAACGGAAATAATGTGTTTGAATGTTTTGGTTACATACATAGATACTTTTTTATCTTTTGTTTCAGTCATTGGATTGTGGCCATGCTGGGGCACTGCCTTGAAGAAATTTGGCGAACACATCGATCCCAGTGCTTTTATTCTATCGGAGTATTTTGACGAGCCGCTCGGTTACAGAGATGTAAACAAACCAACAACGGTTGTCAAACGGAGATGGGTGGCGACAAGCACACACACACACCACACACACACACACACACACACACACACACACACACACACAGAGTTGTCGTCCACCAAATTCACTTACGAGGCATTGGTCAGTGTGGAATTGTTGTAGAAAACATTTGCCTAAGGTGCAGCGTAGTGGGACAGAACCTGAAACCACGTGGTAATAGGGTTACAGTGGCCCTCCGTCGGTTACGACGATGTGAGTTCCAGTAGATCCGATCAACAGAACAGCCTGATGCTCGTGAAATTAACGTGCAAGTGGCTGAGTACTCCACAGACCTGTGTATCCTTAATGTAGATCTCAGGGAGATTCAACGTGGCCCCGAATGTGACAAGGCTGGCCCTTTAGAATTACAGGTACAACTCATTTTTGCCCGTTGAATGGTCAGTAGCAACGTGAAATAAAGTGCCTTGTCCAAGGACATAACGCGCGGCCGTGAATTGAACTCATGACCATACGATCGTGAGCCGAAGACCGTAACCATTAAGCCACGTGCCTCCACGGCATGGCATTAGTCGATATCATCGACTTGAATTAGTACTTTATTTTAATGTACTTAATTGGTACTTTATTTTAATGACCTGTAAAGGATGAGAGGCAAAACCAGCCACGGCAGGATTTGAAATCAGAATATAAAGAGCCTGGAATTTTATCCGATGCCTACGATTCTCTCAGGCACCACCCTATTCTAACCAATATATTTAATACGAATTAAGCAGATAACGCTTTTATTCAAGTGCCAGTCCAATTGCAGACTGGTCTGAACCCCCGCCCACCACGACCACCACCACTAAGGAGAAGTCATGGGTGACGGTGGTTTCACTGAACATTAGTATTCATTTGTAATCTTGCATTTAACCCGGTGTTCGTGCTTAATGGAGATGCCAAGAGATTTAAAACCAGAACAAACAACAGCTGAACGTCTTACTGGAAGATCTCTTTAGAGAGCTGTCAGTCTAAAATTGATTTATAGTCGAATATGACACTGTAGTATTTAACAATATCAAATCGCCATTAAAGACCGCGCTGTCACATCTAACCTTTGACTGGATATTTTCTATAGGACAGTTTCGTTTAGAAAACCCCAATTTCTGCTCCCCCCCAATCCACGTCAGTTGCTATTTATTCACCCGTCCTCCTTGGTTATTATCCATCTAGTCTTCCTCACTGAGATAGCGAATGATAACAAATAAATCCCAATCAAAACAGTCATTTTTCCCGTGTCCAATTTCTGATCTGACATCAATTCATAATTACTAAAACTTTTTATTTTATTTATATTATTTTATTGATAGGCGCAGGAATGGCTGTGTGGTAAGAAGCTTGCTTCCCAACCACAGTGGTTCCGGGTTCAGTCCCACTGCATGGCACCTTGGGCAAGTGACTTCTACCATAGCCTCGAGCCGACCAAAGCCTTGTGAATGGATTTTGGATTTGATCGACGGAAACTGAAAGAACCCCGTCGTATATGTATGTATATATATATATATATGCACACACACATAAGCATATATATATACATACATATATATATATATATATATATATATTATATATATATAT
>NW_021835646.1:25000-26031 GCF_006345805.1 Octopus sinensis
TATCTCGGTTGGTGTCAAAATCCAACTAAAAAAGATAAATACATAAATATCCATGCAGGAACTTTTTTGCTTTTGACATGTCGAGAGACTTTTTCCTCCAAGACTCTGTTGAGATAATTCTACCAAACTCTTCTAGAATTACACTACATGTCAGCTTTGGCGAATTACTTTCAACTCTCGTTAATTAGAATTAATTGGAATAACTCCCATCCCTGTCATTAATGAATATCTATCACATTAGTTCATGTGTGGTCTTCAGCATTATCAATGGCAATTCTCATAGACATCCAGCAACTTTCTGTCTTGCGGTCGGGTTATGTGGTTAACAAATTCCATTTGTATCTACCTTGTTCCAGGTTCGATCTCACAACGTAGGAGCTTTGGTATGTATGTTCTATATTTTTGGATTCATCAATATTATCTTTCGAGTGTCATTTGGTAAACGACTAGACACTGTGTAGGGGCTAACTATGTGTGTGTGTGTGTGTGTGTGTGTGTGTGTGTGTGTGTGTGCGCGCGTAGGACGGCGAACTGGCAGAATGGTTAGCAGGCTGGGTAAAATGCTTAGCAGCATTTCGTCCGTCTTTCTGTTTTGATGTATAATTCCGCTTTCATCCTCTCAGAGCCGATAAAATCAGTACCAGTTAAGTGCTGGGGTCGACGTAGTCGATTTAAATCGCCAAAAAAAAACAACACTGATAAATACTACAGAAATCACCGGCCGTGAGCAAACGGGCTCGGACAATCTCTCAACATACTTTCAAGTATTAGGACTCACGTGGACCGGTTTCTGGACTGGCATTATAGTCTCACCTTCCTCAACACGCGTTCCCATGATGGGAAGCCCCAGCCCGTCACGTTGAAGTCTGCGCTGCAGAACCGGTCCACGTAAGTCCTAATTTGAATGTATGTTGAGAGATTGTCCGAGCCTATTTGCCCACGGACGGTTGATTTCTGTAGTTATCAGTGTTTTTTTCGGCGATTTAATTAAGAGTTTTGACTGTTATTTCCAGCAGGTAGACATATATAGA
>NW_021835647.1:0-15000 GCF_006345805.1 Octopus sinensis
AGATAGATAGATAGATAGATAGATAAACTGGCAGATAGCCAGACAGACTGACAAACAGACAGGCTGGCGGACGGACAGACAGACAGATACATACAAAGACAGATAGGAAGATATATGTATACACACCACACACACACAACACACACACATATATATATATATATATAGAGAGAGAGAGAGAGAGAGAGAGAGGCGGGGAAAGAGAGAGTGACATTTACAAAGCAGGGGGATCTGTGTTTTTGGTGCGCATTATATCAATATTTATATTTGTGGGGTTATATTTAATGCAATTGTCATTTATATGTGTTTCATACATGTTTATACTTGCAATGTGGAGGCGTTATGGCCCATTGATTCGTAAGATCGCGGTTTCGATTCCCAGACCGGGCGTTGAGAGTATTTATTTAGCGAAAACACTTAAAGCTCCACGAGGCTCCGGCAGGGAGTGGTGGCGAGCCCTGCTGTACTCTTTCACTACAACTTTCTCTCATACTTTCTTCCTATTTCTGTTGTACTTGTATTTCAAAGGAGCCAACCTTTTCACACTCTTTGTCACGCTGAATCTCCATGAAAACCACATTAAGAGTGGACGTGTCTGCAGAGTGCTCGGCCACTTGCCCGTTAATTTCACGAGCAGGCTATTCCGCTGATCGGATCAACTGGAACCCGGGCGCCGCAACCGACGGAGTGCCACCATACTTGCAATAAAATAGTACTATCGGGAGCCAAACACTAAATTAATATTACTTAGTCGAGAACCGGAATTTAAAGGGATTTTGAGGCTTATAGGAAACTTTACGGTCTGATAGGTTAAATCATCAATTTGCCTTATTCGCCCTCTACTTTCCGTGGTGTGAAATTGGTGGAAAAGAGTTGTAGTCAAACGAGTCGGCCCAGTACTTATCTTTTTAAGCCAGCTACTTATTCTATCGATTACGGTTTGCCAAACCGCTAGTCTACAAGGTCGTGAGCTAACAAACACTGTTTTTCAAGCGGTGGTTGGGGAGAATCACGAAGACAAAGATATACACACACCCACACACACATATATTTATACATACATACACACAGGCATACATACACCGCGCATTCTCGCGCACACACATATATATGTATACATACATACATATATACATACATACATACATGCATTCATACATATATACATATTGTTGTATTTCGGGATGGTCTTTTTTTTGCCAATTAAACACACGCACTATATATATATAATATATATATATACACACATATTTTTCACTTGTTTATTACTGTTCTTATTTTATTATTTTAACTGGTGTCCATTGTCCGGAAATCTTTCGTCTTTCGTCTGTGACCTCTTCAGCGACACTTTTCGTCTTTGCGTGTGATCTTGCTCCACTTACTCCATTCTGTTCTTGTAAGATGTGTAGAAGGATATATCTGTATACACACACACACACATACACACACACACACACACACACACACACATATATATATATATGTTGTGTGTGTGTGTGTGTATGTGTGTATGTATTATGTATGTATGTATGTATGTATGTATGTATGTATGTATGTATGTATGTATGTATGTATGTATGTATGTATGTATACCGACATCCGTATGGAAAAGTTACTGCAGAGCTATCAAACAATCTTGTGCTTTCCTTTTTGATTTATAAAACATTTCCGCAGTTTGTCTTCATGGATATCCGTACTTCACTGGATTTTCGAATTTTGCTGTGTGTGCTCGTACTTTCTCCTGGATGTTTATACATTTCGGTTGATGGACATTTACTCAAGAAAATGTTTTAAAATTTCCACGTACGTTATTCTCGATTTTTAGTTATTTGATGTGGAAGCACTCCGTCGGTTACGACGATGAGGGTTCCGGTTGATCCGAATCAACGGAACAGCCTGCTCGTGAAATTAACGTGTAAGTGGCTGAGCACTCCACAGACACGTGTACCCTTAACGTAGTTCTCGGGGATATTCAGCGTGACACAGAGAGTGACAAGGCCGGCCCTTTGAAATACATGTACAACAGAAACAGGAAGTAAGAGTGAGAGAAAGTTGTGGTGAAAGAGTACAGCAGGGATCACCACCATCCCCTGCCGGAGCCTCGTGGAGCTTTTAGGTGATTTCGCTCAATAAACACTCACAACGCCCGGTCTGGGAATCGAAAACGCGATCCTATGACCGCGAGTCCGCTGCCCTAACCACTAGGCCATTGCGCCTCCACAGTTCTTTGATACTTAGGATTTGTAAAGCATGTTACCAATTTTTTCGTGGCGTACAACTAACCAAGGTCACAACATTCCCTTGAATGGAACACTAGGCCATTGTAGGTTTCAAGGCCAGTAAATTTGATTAGAAGTGACAAGTCGATTACATCTTCCAGCAGTGGTGAACTGGGTCTAAAACTACAAGGGGGCACAACTATAATCTTTTTTTTTTTTTTTTGTTAAAAGTATTCTTTTCAACTGTCTACAAACACAGCCAGGCTGATATAATGTATTATTTAGATACTAACATGGGACCCCATATATAGATTCTAATGGCGTAGGGGCCCACTTGCCATCGAGCAAGCTGGCAACCTGGCAACCTGGCCAGTCCGCCACTGTCTCCCAGTACTTGACTGGTCCTCTATTTTATGAATCCCGAAGGGATCAAAGGTAAAGTTGTCCAAAGCAGGATCCGAACTCAGAGCATAAAGAGCTGAAAGAAATGCTTCTAAACATTTTGTCCGGCATCCTAACGATTCTACTAACGCGCCGCCTTATACTTTACTCTTTTACTTGTTTTCAGTCATTTGACTGCGGCCATGCTGGAGCACCACCTTTAATCGAGCAACTCGACCCCGGGACTTATTCTTTGTAAGCCCAGTACTTATTCTATCGGTCTCTTTTGCCGAACCGCTAGGTGACGAGGACATAAACACACCAGCATCGGTTGTCAAACAATGCCAGGGGGACAAACACAGACACACAAACATACACGCACAAACATATATATACATATATACGACAGGCTTCTTTCAGTTTCCGTCTACCAAATCCACTCACAAGGCTTTAGTCGGCCCGAGGCTATAGTAGAAGACACTTGCCCAAGGTGCCACGCAGTGGGACTGAACCCGGAACCATGTGGTTGGTAAGCAAGCTACTTACCACACAGCCACTCCTACGCCTATTATATATTTTCCCATATATATTTTTTAATTCGATGCGGATGTTCGTACTTTTACTCCGATATTCACATTTCGTAGTCTCAAATATACAACACAGACGAGGTGCTAGAATAGTGCTCATCAGCCCTTATAGTCTCTCTCTGACCGATGAGAAGGAGGGAGAGAAGCAAATATTCTCGAATCTGAAACCTGGTCCCAATATTTGCAGCAGTAAATTCCGGTAAAAACATCTAAGTTGCCAGGAGGTGGTGTGAAGCCGATCGACCTGAGTAATAGCCAGATTTGAACACAGAAAGCAATTCACCCATAAATAGATTGCACGCATTCACCCATAAATAGATTTCAAACTTTGGCACCAGGCCAACAATTTTGTGAGACAGGACAATTCGATTACATCGACCCCAGTGGTCAGTTCGTGTTTATTTCATCAACCCTGAAAGGATGAAAGGCAAAGTCAACCTCGACAGAATTTGAACACAGAACATAAAGACGGATGGAAAGCCGCTAAGCATTTTACCAAGCGTGCTAACGATTCTGCCAGCTTGCTCTCTTTCTTTCTCTCTCTCTTTCTCTCTCTCTCTCTCTCTCTCTCTCCCTCTCTCTCTACTCTCTTTTACTTGTTTCAGTCATTTGACTGCGGCCATGCTGGAGCACCAACTTTAGTCGAGCAAATCGACCCCAGGACTTATTCTTTGTAAGCCTAGTACTTATTCTATCGGTCTCTCTTTTGCCGAACTGCTAAGTTACGAGGACGTAAACACACCAGCATATGTTGTCACGCGACGTTGGTGGGGGGGGATAAGACACAGACACACAAACACACACATATATACACATATACATATATACGACAGGCTTCTTTCAGTTTCCATCTACCAAATCCATTCACAAGGCCCATGGCTATAGTAGAAGACAGTTGCCAAAGGTGCCACGCAGTGGGACTGAACCCGGAACCATGTGGTTGGTAAGCAAGCTACTTACCACACAGCCACTCCTGCTGCCCTAATTCACCCACATATAGACATGCTATGCAACCTTATGCACAAAGATGCAGAAACGCACACGTAAAAACTCGCATATGCAAACATGAAAGTGCACACAGATACTGATATGCGAGCAAGTGTATGTATGCATATGTATGTCTATTTGTCAGTCAGTCTGTCTGTCTGTCTGTCTGTCTGTCTGTCTGTCTGTCTGTCTGTCTTTGTGCAGTGCTCGGATTCTGAGAGTTCAGCAGGACACAGTCGCACAAAGTTCATAGTTCGATGTTTTGCCGTGTCGTCTGACGTAGGAATTCAACCCTTCCAGGGATTTGCTGATCCGGTCGCAGACGTTGCACTAGAGGTCCCCATCATTTGGGATGTAGACTGGACTCGGCTCTATGCGGGTTTTTTTTTTTCTTTCTCTTTCGTGGTGTGGATCCTGAATGGACCCTGAATGCCTCAAAGTCGAAGGTGGGTTTATAGCGAGAGCTTCGCCACTGTGTACGTTTATCTTTTACCTTTTACTCCAATCATTAGACCACGACCATGCTGGGGCACAAACAAGTAGGATCTCAGTCGAACGAATCGACTCCAGTAATTTTTTAAGCCTGGGGGTTTATTCTATCGTTTTCTTTTGCCGAACCGCTAAATTACAGGGACGTAAATAAACCAGCACCGGTTGTTAAACGGTGATGGGGGACAAACACCGATACAAAAATACATTCACACGCACACACATACACACACACATCTCTGCATGTATGTGTGTGTATGTATGTATGTATATATGTATGTATGTATGTATGTATGTATACAAGGGCTTTCAGTTTCCGTCTGCCAAAGCCACTCACAAGGTCTTGTAGTCGGCCTGAGGATGTAGTGGAAGATACTCAGCTAAGGTGCCACGCAGAGGGACTAAACTCGGAAACATCTCGCTGGGAAACAAACTTCTTGCACACACAAACACACACAGACATGCATTACAATGGGGATTTTTTATACGACAGGTCAGTGGATAAGTTGTTAAGAGAAAGACGTTTATTTCAATTGCTTGCTCTTTTGACACCGTGCTTAAAGATAAAAGCAAAATGTTACCCTTGAAATTATACTACATTTCGCTCAGTGTTAGTCCTGGATGCGTAGATAGCGGCAGGCAGGATTTGAACTAAGAAAAAAGTATGATAATAACACTCTTATCTGTTAAACCACACAGGATGGTCGTAATATCCTAAGGTTAACAATCTATTATTTTCAATCCGAAATTCAAGGGGAAGTCTATTACTGCTGTTGCTACTGCTGCTGGTATTTCTGGAGGTGTCCATACGTCAGCAGCAATGGAATTGTAATATAAGAGTATTCTAGAGTGGGGTGAGGGTTTCGTGAGTTCGAAATGCCCTGAGGTATTTAGACAATCTGTTTATCGTGAAGAAGAAAGAGAAAGTGATGTCGCTTCAGTAGCAAAAAAATGTTGGATAGCTTGCAACCAAAGCGACAGCATTTCCTTTATGTTTTCACGCGAAGATGAAGTACAAAACCCGAAATGTTAGACACCCAACTCCTCATCAGAATTAAAAATATCCATCTCTCCTACGATCGATTTTGTAGATGCTGTTACTTGAAATCTATTGACTTCGGAATCATTAAAGGTAGAGGCAGAGTTTGTGTTCAGAATGTGAAGGAAAGTAACTATTATGTTCCAAAATGTTTTTTTTTTACCGAGATCCCACTGACATTGCCTTCCACCGCTACACTTCTAGTTATTTCTAGCAGCACGTTTATGCCTATATCAACGTAGTTTTGCACTGAGTTATAAAACAGAACATAGGTACTGCATCAAGGACTTATAAACAGATGTTTCTACTGACACAAGCCAGCAATCGACACGACGAAAAGACAGAGGTCACTGGAAGCTCTCAAAAGGAAATACATACACATACATACATACATACGTACATACATACATACATACATACAAACATACAAACATACAAACATACATACATACATACATACATACAAACATACATACATACATACATTTTTTATGGCTTCCCCCTCGTTATCGAGTATGGCCATTGCACGAAGCTTAACTGTTATTGATGCTGTGATCGAATGTATACATACATGCATACATACATACATACATACATACATACATGCATGCATGCATGCATACATACATACATACATACATACATACATACGTACGTACGTAGGTACATACATACATGCATGCATACATACATACATACATACATTAATACATTCATACATACATACATACATACACATACATACATACATACGTACGTACATACATACATACATACATACATACATACATACATACATCATACGTACGTACATACCCATACATACTACTACATAAATACATACATAATACATATAATACATACAACATACATACATACATAAAATACATTACATACATACATACATACATACATACATACATCACAAATACATACATACAAACACACATTGACACGCATGCAAACAAGTATACAGAGGCAATGATTTTTGTGTAGACGTATTAAATGAAATGACCAATTTACAAAAAATAATAGAAAGTAGACGATGAGAAGAAAAAGCAATATTGATATTTCTCGATGTTTCTACATTATATATACTTATATGTATATGTGCATGTGTGTGAGTGTGTGTGTGTGTGTGTGTGTGTGTGTGTGTGTATGTGCGCGCGTGTAGATAGGTAGATAGATAAATACATAATTCAAGGATGGATAAATGTACATATATATGTTTATGTACACACACACACACAACACACACACACACACACACACACACACACACATATATATATATATATATATATATATATATATATGTAATGTAACAAACGAAGAGAAGAATTCCTTTAATTCACTGGTACGTCAGTCGAATACCACAGAAATAGGGGTATAAATACAAAACGCAAACAATAAATTAAATAGAAAAATACAATCGACAATCTAACAATTTATTTATATCATAATATAATATAATATAATACAATGTAATATAAATATAATATAATACAATATAAGACGTTAAAAAAAAACCAACAATTTGTTTCGACTTATATACAAAATTTAATTTATAAACAATTCATATCCATGTGTACAAGTCTCTTGTACACATGACTCAAAAGACAGATGAAATTCTATGTAAAAGGACTGCCAGGCTGCAAAATATTGATTCAAAATACCAATGCTTAGGAGCGTGAGCGTTAACTATTCAAATATATAATGTATATATGTATGCATTTATATAGGTATATATGTATTATGTTTATGTGTATCTTACAAAGAATATGTCCAAGGGTCGATTTGTTCGACTAAAGGCGGTACTCCAGCATGGCCGCAGTAAAATGACTGAAACAAGTAAAAGAATATATATATATATAATGTGTGTGTGTGCGTATGTGTTTATATACCGGCAAGAGTGATCACCTACATTTAGCTGAATCAAGGTGTTACTCTCCTACCAAATAGTAATGCCAAATAGTAAAATATTCCGTATGTAGTGATTGAAACTAAGAAGCAGGCTGCTATTTTAGTGCCCCACCTGACCTGCCGTCTGGTGACTATAATGTTGATAGTTATTCTAGTCACAAAATTCCTAGTGGGGTGAACCATAACATAGTGATCAATAGCTTTGGTATTCGTAATGATAATGGCAGCACGAATCAGGTAAACAAAGTCTTTATTAGCGACCATGGTAATTACGTAGGCATTAATAGTAATACTCACGATATCAAGCAATAAGAATTAGCAATAAGAATTAGCAATAAGAATTGTAATTGTCGCAATAAAACTTATTGCCTACTAAGAGGAGCATGTTTGACTTAAAAATATAGTTTATTAATGTATTATAATATCTAATATTAATATATTTTCCTACATAGGCTGTTCTTGTATCTTCATTTCGACACGAACACAAGGCCAATAATACCATATTATCTATGAAAATTTGGCATCATAAGGACAATAATGTTAAATTTGATATTATATGGAACATCATTCATAGGGCTCAACCGTATTCTAATAACAGATATAGATGCTGAGCTATACGAAATATTAAAGAATAAAGATAATAAGAATTTACTTAATAGTAGATCGGAAATTCGATTATCGTGTAATCACAGAATTCGTCGTGCATTTGAATACTTTAAACAGGTTACAGAATCCTCTAGTTCTTGAGTGTTTAACCACACCCTATTCTTTTGCACCTCCTATCCATACCCTTCAAGCATAATTATTTGCGTGTTAATAATGTAGTGTATTACCTCGCCTCTCTGACCTCTCTCCCCATGTTGAGGTGATAGATATTAGCACATCTGTGTGTATAAAAGATGGACACGTCGGAATGTTTATTGTTGATGACGACAGAGGGCATTTTGGAGTCTCGCGTTTTTGACAGTAAATAAAGTACGTCGTGTGAAAATATTGCTTTACCTCCGCTTCGTTAAATCATATATCCAAACGTTTAGGGATATGAAAGTGGCGACGAGATAATCGAAACTTGCATCAGATGTTAAAATTCTTTTGGTACAAGATCAAAGAAAAAATCGTTAACATGGAAGGCTTATTGACTTGCATAGTGCAATTGCAACAGCAACAACAGCTGTTGCAACATTACCAATAACAGTAACAACAACAGTTACTGGAATAAATGTGAGAAGTCTGAAAATACTTTAGGTTCGTTCTCGCCATACGGCGTAGCAAACTCAGTTGGAGAATTCATTTATAACCCAGAAGAAGGTGCTAGTTTTTCTGCATATTTTCGAAGATACGATGAAAACCTCCAAAGAAGAATGTAAAAATTGAACTGCTGAGAAAAAGGTGTGACTACTTTTAAGAAAGTTATCCCCTGCCAAACACGAAAACTCCTACCAAAGAAACCAGGTGAGATTTGTTTCAATGAAACAATTTTTCATCGAAATTTTCAGTGAAAAAACGTTCCCTGTTCAATACTCTGTCAGTGTTTAAATTTAGCTAAAAGAAAAAGAAGATGGGTTTGTTAACAGAGAGTGTGAAAAATTCAAATTAAATTAATTAACCCCAGACATGTTCAAATGTCTAATTTTTGTTTAAAGGCTAACTGCAAGCAAAGATGTAGATATACATTCCTGTATATCAAGAAAATTATAACAGGACCAAAAATTAACTCTATAGGCAGTGACTGAAGAATGTCAGATGATTATAAATTTAAGCCATGACGCGGATAAAATAGAAGAAAAAAATTGCTCTCATATACATGCGTGTCGACCTGAAACGGACAAAAAAAAGAAACACGAGTGTCAAGACCCAATCCATGCTATGGGTGCGGAGGTTTACATTTTATAGGTAATTTTCCTTTTAAAAATCTAAAATGTTTTGAGTGTGGAAAAATCGGACGTAAAAGCTCACATTGTAGAGCGAAACTACAAATATTGTGGAAGGAATGTATTGTGAACAAAGATTCTAAGCAAGGCTCAAAAGACAAAATTTATGTCCATAAAAATGAATACTGTGCGTATGTGAAGTTAAAGTTGGATACGGGCAGTGATACCAGGATAATTAACTTAGATACATGGAGAAAAATAGGGAAACTTATTTTAAAGGAAACTTCGAAAATTGCGCGAGGTGTTTCTGGAAAAAATTGGTGTTACATTTCGTGGAAAAACTTTGAAAGCCAAAATTTTTGTAGACACCTGTGTGTCTAAAAGATAAACTCGTCGGAAGGTTTATCGTTGATGACGACAGAGGGCGTTTTGGAATCTCGAGTGTTTGACAGTAAATAAAAGTACGTCGTGTGAAGACCTGCCTTTACCTTCGCTTCGTTAAATCATATATCCAAACGTTTAAGGATATAAAACCTCACTTTCTGTTACATTTGGTTACGTTCGATTGCTCTAATATACCCGTTATATTTTTATTGTCCTCGTACTGATTGACACTAGTATCATCTGGACCCTTGGTCACTTGTCAATTTTAGTATATCGCATAAGCATTTATTGGTACACAGGCTTTCTATGGTGTTTTTTTTAAAATTTATTTAGCCTTTCCGCCTTTCCTTCTTTCATTTTATTTTCACCTTATGTTTTATCTTAATGGTTTCACACATTTATTTATAAACTCAAAATTCTTCTTTTATTACCATATTGTATTATATATTCCGTTTTTCTCCACATATTTTTTCTCGGTATATATTCTTAACTATTTTTATATTTAAACTTTTATATACTTACTAGCAGTATCGCCCGGCGTTGCTCGGGTTTGTAAGGGAAATAACTATACAGCATTTTTAGAGAGTTATAGCCAAAAAATAGCAAAAAAATGCATTAAAAATGGAAAAAATATGATGGTAATTTTTTTTTAAATCGTTAACTCATCGTAGACATTTTTAGAGAGTTACTTCCCTTTAAAAAAATATGCATGAAAATGGAAAAAAATGATGATAAATTATTTTTAAAATCGTAGGCTCATCGTAGACGCGCGCTAATATCCAGAAGGGCTCGATATGAATCACGACTATAAGATACCCGGTTTTGGTTAAACTGCACCGCAAAATGTGGGAGTAGTTAGGAATCTAAATCGAAGGGGACAGACACTCACACAACTACAGTTTTATATATAAAGATAACACTGATTTGACGGGATATAATATTAATTATTAATATGGATATTTATATTTATATTTATAATTTATCGATAAGTATTTGTATCCTATATCTTATTTGCAATCCTAATTACCTTTTATATTTCATATTTTTTTATATCTATTAAACACTTTGAAATTTTTATAACATCTTTAAGACCGTTACCATGCTGGTAATTTTCTCATACATATATCTGGGACTGTGGTTGGCCTTCATTATTTTAAAGGCCTCCGCTTTGTGGTTTTTATTTCTATAATTATAATTTAGTTTATACGAGCAAAGCACCCACTCACCGTCCAATGGACGGTGCTGAGTTGTCAAACATTTAAACCAAATTTTCATAAGACAGCATGTCCGACCGTTCCATAGGTCTCCCCTTTGAGATACACTGATTTAACCTAAATTTGAGACACCGTGCATTTTTCTCGCGTACGCGTAGTATCGATCGTAAAAGCTGATGTACTTGCGCGTACAAATTCACGTTCCCACGGCTTTATCGATCGCATTCTCACCTGGAATCGATTTTTGTAATTTTTTCAAGACTTATGATCGTCGGTATCTACATATTAAATTTGAACGCAATCGGATGGAGGATGCCCGAGATCCTAGAAGACACACACAGACAAACAGAACGGATTTTTTAGAATAGATTTATCCATTTTTACTTTTATAATTTTTAAAAACCTTTTCTGTTTGTGATGGGCATGAATAAGTATAGTATTGGTATTAGCGATGTACATGTGTTAGTATACAAATGTAGTGGTTTTAGTGATGTAAGTACAGTTTAACATTTTTTATATATATATATATATTTAAATTGTATATATATATATTTAAATGATGGATATAGACATTATCCGTATGTATGTGAGTTTTATTGGGTTTTATTGCGTGTATTGATATGTATGTGTGCGTTTAGATGTTGTTATAGTTGTGTTGAACCCAACGGCATCGTTCCGGGTTCAGTCCCACGGCGTGGCACCTTGGGCGAGTGTCTTGTACGGTAGCCTATGGCCGATCAAAGCCTTGCGAGTGGATTTGGTAAACGGAAACTGAAAGAAGCCCGCTGTATATATGTATGTGCATGTGATGTGTGTGTATTTGGGTCTGTTTGTCCCCCACCGTCAACACCCAGTCAACATCATGGTGTTTGGAATGCTCACTAGTGATGGCGACGTTATTCTTCCATTCATCTTCCCACGCGACCTCAGACTCAACACGGAGGCCTACACCAAGTACCTGGAAGAGGTAATACTGTCCTGTGTCAAGAGGGTAGCTGCTGGAAGATCCTAGATCTGGCAGCCAGGCTCTGCACCATACCACACAAGCAGGAGAACCCAGTCATGGCTGTCAGACAATTTCTGCGACCACATCACCCCTAACATCTGGCCGCCTAACTCCCCAGACTGTAAGACCCCTTGATTATTATGCGTGGGGTGCAGCTGCGTGAGGGACCAACAAAACTCTTTGTAACACCACAGATGAACTGAAGGCAAGGATTAATGCAACATTCACCAACTTAAGCAAGGAGAACGTCCAGAAGAGTTGCAATAGATTCCGAAGTCTGGAGGCTGTGGTTGAAACCAATGGCGATTTTATTGAATAAATTTACTCTTTACTATTTCAATATATATTTTATGTAATTTTGTTAAATATATCTGTTAAAATGAGATGTCAATGTTAATTTCATTTTTGCGTAATCTAGATGACAATCTATTCACTGCACCCTGTATATATATATATATATATATATATATATATATATACATATATCACGTGATCACGTGACCGACAAGGCTATCAGATGTTGCTACACATCGCTGGTCACAATGCGTTTCGCATTGTTTTAGCCTTCAAATGACGCCACCCCGCTGGCTAAGCGAGCAGGCCAATATACATATATACACATATATATATATATATTACCGTGATCACCGTGACCGACCAGGCCATCAGATGTTGTTACACATCGCTGGTCACAATGCGTTTCGCATTGTTTTAGCCTTCAAATGACGCCACCCCGCTGGCTAAGCGAGCAGGCCAACAGAAGAAAGAGTGAGAGAAAGTTGTGGCGAAAGAGTACAGCAGGGATCGCCACCACCACCCTGCCGGAGCCTCGTGGAGCTTTTTAGGTGTTTTCGCTCAATAAACACTACGACCGCGAGTCCGCTGCCCTAACCACTAGGCCATTGCGCCTCCACAATATATATATATATATATATATATATATAGATAGATAGATAGATAGATAGATAGATAGATAGATAGATAGATAGATAGATAGATAGATAGATAGATAGATAGATAGACATATGTAAGAAGTTTACTTCCCAACCACATCATTCCAGATTTAGTCCCATTGTGTGGTACTTTGGACAATGTCTCCTACTCAGGCCTCAGGCCGACTAAAGCCTTGTAAGTTGATTTGATAGAGGGAAACTGAAAGAAGCCCGTCGTATTTATGTGAGTGTGTGAGTGCATGCACCTTTGTGTCTGTGTTTTCTCTCACAACTGCTTGGCAAACAGTGTTTGCTGTGTTTACGTCCCCGTAACTTAGTAGTTCCGTTTAAGAAACCCGAAAGAATAAGTACCAGGCTTAAAATGAAAAAATAAGTACTCGGATCGTTTCATTCGACTGTAAAAAAATGTCTTCATTGTGGTGCCACAGCATGGCCGCAGTCTAATGACTAAAACAAGTAAATGATAAAGACAAAGGATATATGGGATATATGTGTGTGTAGGAAGATGAATTCTAACGTTTGTGGCTGTGTGGTAAGTAGCTTGCTTACCAACCACATAGTTCCGAGTTCATGCGTGGCACCTTGGGCAAGTGTCTTCTACTATAGCCTCGGGCCGACCAAAGCCTTACGAGTGGAGTTGGTAGACGGAAACAGAAAGAAGCCCGTCGTATGTATATGTATATATGTATGTGTGTATATATGTTTGTGTGTCTGTGTTTGTCCCCCCATAAACACACAACATCGCTTGACAACCGATGGTGGTGCGTTTGCGTCCCCGTAACCGAGCGGTTCGGCAAAAGGAGATCGATAGAATAAGTCCTAGGCTTACAAAGAATAAGTCCTGGGGGGGGGGGCATTTGCTCGACTAAAGGCAGTAGTGCTCCAGCATGGCCGCAGTCAAATGACTGAAACAAGTAAAAGAGTATATTCAATGTTTAAAAATAACTTTTACCTTACCAAATCTGTTACTGATAATTCATATTAATTTTTCCCCTTCAAATAATCCGCATTAGACGAAACATTAAGACGTTGTTGACAATAGCAACTGCTCGCTGATTAGTCAAATACCAATCCCAAACTACCTTTTCTCTAAGCACACTTTTCCATTCCTTTATTTTATATTTTCCCGTTCACAACGTCCACCAAATTAATGCTCCTTCTTCTTCGTCTTCGTCGTCGTCGTCGTCTTCTTCCCCTTCTTCCCCTTCTTCTTCTTCTTCTTCTTCTTCTTCTTCTTCTTCTTCTTCTTCTTCTTCTTCTTCTTCTTTTCCTTCTTCTTTTCCTTCTTCTTCTTCTTCTTCTTTCTTCTCTTTCTTCTTCTTCTCTTTCTTCTTTTCTCTTCTTCTTCTCTTTCTTTCTTCTCTCTTCTTATCATTCTTTCATTCTTCTTCTTCTTCTTATTCTTCTTTATTCTTCTTTCTTCTTCTTCTTCTCTTTCTTCTTCTTTTCTCTTCTTTCTTCTTTTCTTCTTCTTTCTTCTTCTTATTCTTCTCTCTTATCCTACTCATTCTTATTCGTCGTAGTCGTCGTAGTCTCCGTAATCGTATACTACTCATTCTTCTTCTTTCTTCTTCTTATTCTTCTTCTTCCTTCTTCTTTTTCTTCTCCCTTTTACTTCTCCTTTTCCTCTCCTCCCCTCCTTCTCCTTCGTCGTCGTCGTCGTCTCTGTCATACTGTCTCTCTTCTTCTTCTTCTTTCTTCTTCTTCTTCTTCTTCTTTTTCTTCCTCCCCTTCTACTTCTCCTTTTCCTCCTCCTCCTCCTCCTTCTCCTTCGTCGTCGTCGTCGTCTCTGTCATCGTCTTCTTCTTCTTCTTCTCTTCTTCTTCTTCTTCTTCTTCTTCTTCTTCTTCTTTTTCTTCTCCTCCTCCTTCTTCTTCTTCTCCTTCTTCTTCTCCTCCTCCTCCACATCATCTCTCCCCCCTCGTCCTTACAGATTCTATGGTACCT
>NW_021835647.1:17500-20000 GCF_006345805.1 Octopus sinensis
CATACATACATACATACATACATACATACATACATACATACATACAACTGTCTGAAGTAAAGAAACACCGTAAGGGTCTTAGATCAGTATGGCTTGATTATAGGAAGGCTTTCGACTCTGTTCCTCGTTCATGGCTGCCAAAGTGTCTACATTTGACAAAAGTCCCTGATTTCTTATTTGCTAGCATTGAGAGGCTCACAAAAACTTGAGCAACAATTCTCACACGTAGTACTGAGATCGGAACTATCATCTCCAATGTTATAAATATTTCAAAGGACAAAATCTTTCTGTAATTCTATTCATTTTGGCATTAAATCTATTGTGATACCTGTTGCAGAAAACAAATAGCTACATACTTCTGCAACTGCTAGAGATATTAATATAACCCATATTTTCTTTGTAGATGACCTCGGGGTTTATGCTAAAAATACGTTAACAATGCCAAGAAAAACAGCTGGGATTAATAACAACACTTTTAGTTGACATAGGAACGGAATTTGGCCAAAAGAAATGTTTGTATTTGATTGTTGAACGGAGAAAATCAGTTCCCCAGACCCAAACCTTGTGCATCAGTTTTCTCACTATCTCTCCTATGTCGCACACAAAGAATGCTACAAGTCCCCAGGCATTGATGAAAACATATACGAAGGCACTGTGAATAAAGATAGAATGACTCGAGAATATTACGCCAGACGTAGAAAAATATGGCTGTCAGAACTCTCCTCTTACAAGACAATACCCCACAATGCATTTGATTTGCAGTACCAGTGCTGATTCTAACATTTGGAATACTTGCGTGGTTTGAAGAAGAAATCCCCTACATAGACGTTAAAATCCACTAGATCCTGACATCAACTGAAAAATCTCCACAGAAATAATGATGGCGACAGGTTCCACCTAACAAGAGATGAAGGTGATCGAGGCTTGGGATCAGAGGAGACAGCCTTTGAATATCGTATGATCTCTCATAGACAATACTACAGAATGTAGTAATCTCTCACAGACAGCGGTACATAATGTAGCGATCAAAGAACAGGAGAAAACAGGAAGATATCAGGATCTGACAAGATAAATACATCTGTGGAGGGTTTCTACAAAAGTAATCCCAATTCTTATAGATGCCCTAAGTATTGTCATCAACAGATCTAACAGTTCCCTTCTTGAGATTGGTGTAACTACCATAGATGAATTAATTCAGAAATCTACTCAATTGAGAAAAGCAAGGATCGTAAGAGAAGGTCCTGGACATCTAAAGAAATTGATTGTGACTCTGTATCAAGGACATTGATCTCGAATGTAAAACATTCGTGTACACCATGAATAATAAAAATTGAAATGATAATAAATAGTAGAAGAAGAAGAAAAGAAAGACGAATAAAATAATAATAATAATAATAATAATAATAATAATAATAATAATAATAATAATAATAATAATAAGGCTACAACAAATATTCTGCTCAATACCACAGATTTGCTTGTCAGTTGTTTGACCTTAACCAGTTGAGCATGTCCCTTAGTGGCTGACGATATGTGCATCTCTGATCACGAGCAGAAGTAGTGGGGGAGCATCATAGCCATGTGTTGAGAGGGATTCTTTGGGGTTTGAATAATTCACCTCTGGAAACATGGGTGGTTTTTTCAACGTCCTTAAACAACCCTTATTCAGGGACCTTTTGAGCGGGATGGGCTACTCGACCTGAAGAAAATTCTAACTGGGCCCCACCTGCAAGGTCATGCGCTGTTTATCTTGATATGAGATCACCATGTCGCGCACATATGGTTGTGATGCATGTGCCTGGTGTACCCTTATCAGACGGGTAGTCATGATGGGTATATTGGGCTTCGTATATTGTACCCCAGTGTCACTTTGATGGCATGAACTGCTCTCTCACTCGATAATAATAATAATACTAATAGTAATAATAATAATAATAATAATAATAATAGTAATAATAATAATAATAATAATAATAATAATAATAATAATAATAATAATAATATAAAGACCCTTCATTGCAAATGTTGAGGTAACTAAACACAAAAAATAGACAAAGTAAAATCCCTACAATGGCTGAGAAGCTCAGGACTCAAAGCAGAAACTGAAGGATTTTTCATTGCAGCCCGAGACCAAAGCCTTCACACCAGAAATCACCAGAAACACGAAATGAAAAGTAATACAAATAACTGCAGAATATGTACTAATGGAGAAGGAACAATAAATCATATTGTCTCTGGCTGCTCAGTCCTGGCTAAGAAGGAATATATTCACAGACATGACAGAGTTGGGTCTTGTATATACTGGAAGCTATGCCACACTATAGAATAACAATAGAAAGAAGATGGTATAGGCACACACCAGAAAAGGTCACAGAAAATGAGAAAGCAACCATACTCTGGGATATGCCAATCCACACAAATAGAGAAATTAAGGCCAATAGCCCGGATATAGTTGTCAGAGATCAGCAAGAAAAAATGTTTTCTAATCGATATATCAATA